>NW_026907198.1:7500-17500 GCF_033978795.1 Nerophis ophidion | reverse complement strand
GGATCACCACCCGGTTAAGAAAAATGAAAAAAGTCCCTCTATTTAATGGAAGTCAGCAACAAAAAGCTGCAAATATGACAGAGTATCTAGGAGGGTGTCGCTTCCAGAAGGCCCACCCGCCGTCAGCAACAAAAAGCTGGCTAACCCTAACCCTAACCCTAACCCTAATCCCAACCCTAACCCTAACCCTAACCCTAGGTGTCCAGGCGGGGGTCCCTTCCAGGAGGCCCCCCGGCCTTGGATCACCAGCCGGGTCGATAAGTCAAAAGTAGTCCCTCTATTTGATGGAAGTCAGAGGAAAAAAGCTGGAAATATGACAAGGTGTTCCGGAGGGAGTCCCTTCAAGAACGCCCCGCTAACCCTAACCCTAATCCCAACCCTAACCCTAACCCTAACCCTAAGTGTCCAGGCGGGTGTCCATTCCAGAAGGCCCACCCGCCTTGGATCACATTCCGGTTAAGAAACATGAAAAAAGTCCCTCTATTGAATGGAAGTCAGCACAAAAAAGCTGAAAATATGACAAAGTGTCAAGGAGGGTGTCGCTTCCAGAAGGCCCGCCCGCCTTGGATCGACACCCGGCTAAGAAACATGAAAAAAGTCCCTCTATTTGATGGAAGTCAGAGGGAAAAAAAGCTGGAATTTTTCTAAGTGTCAAAGTCGGGATTTTT
This sequence comes from Nerophis ophidion, assembly GCF_033978795.1. Classification (NCBI taxonomy): domain Eukaryota; kingdom Metazoa; phylum Chordata; class Actinopteri; order Syngnathiformes; family Syngnathidae; genus Nerophis; species Nerophis ophidion. Next base: position 16,832 of record NW_026907198.1, on the reverse strand, counting down.
TCTAAGTGTCAACTTTTGGAGTACCAACCCTTCCAAAACAAAGTCGGGATTTTTTCTAAGTGTCAACTTTTGGAGTACCAACCCTTCCAAAACAAAGTCGGGATTTTTTCTAAGTGTCAACTTTTGGAGTACCAACACTTCCAAAACAAAGTCGGGATTTTTTCTAAGTGTCAACTTTTCGCGTACCAACCCTTCCAAAATAAAGTCGGGATTTTTTCTAAGTGTCAACTTTTAAAAGTCGGGATTTTTTCTAAGTGTCAACTTTTAAAAGTCGGGATTTTTTCTAAGTGTCAACTTTTAAAAGTCGGGATTTTTTTCAAAGTGTCCACTTTTGCTGTACCATGCCCTCCAGGGTCATAGAAGCCCCAGAGTGAGACCTAAACAACCGGGCCGAGTGATGTCATTTGGGGCCCTATTTTGAGTCATTTTGTGGGATTTCGGTGACGCCGAGGAGCGAAGCAGGTGTTCCGGGAGGGGGGTGCCTGTCCCTTTAAGAAGGCCGGCTTGCCGTGGATCTACACCCGGGTAGGGAATTCAAAACAGGTCCCTCTATTTGCTGGAAGTCAGCACAAAATATAGCTGTACATTTGCCCAAGGCTCTAAAGAGGGAAAGGCAACTTTAAGCCTAAAAAGGAAAGCGGGGATTTGGAGCCCTCCGGTGGACTTCCGCCGCCGCTGCACCCTTAGCTGGAAGTCAGTGCCAAAAAAAAAAAAAGAAGCTGCGAATAGTGTCCATGTGCCTGTCCTTTTAGGAAAGCCGGCTTGCCGTGGATCTCCACCCGGGTGGGGAATTCCAAATAGGTCCCTCTATTTGATGGAAGTCAGCAACAAAAAGCTGGAATTTTTCTAAGTGTCAAGGAGGGTGTCGCTTCCAGAAGGCCCACCCGCCTTGGATCGACACCCGGTTAAGAAACATGAAAAAAGTCCCTCTATGTGATGGTAGTCAGCAACAAAAAGCTGGATTTTTTCTAAGTGTGAAGGAGGGTGTCGCTTCCAGAAGGCCCACCTGCCTTGGATCGACACCCGGTTAAGAAACATGGAAAAAGTCCCTCTATTTAATGGAAGTCAGCACAAAAAAGCTGAAAATATGACAGAGTGTCAAGGAGGGTGTCGCTTCCAGAAGGCCCACCCGCCTTGGATCGACACCCGGTTAAGAAAAATGAAAAAAGTCCCTCTATTTAATGGAAGTCAGCAACAAAAAGCTGGATTTTTTCTAAGTGTCAAGGAGGGTGTCGCTTCCAGAAGGCCCACCCGCCTTGGATCACCACCCGGTTAAGAAAAAAGAAAAAAGTCCCTCTACTTAATGGAAGTCAGCAACAAAAAGCTGGAATTTTTCTAAGTGTCAAGGAGGGTGTCGCTTCCAGAAGGCCCACCTGCCTTGGATCACCACCCGGTTAAGAAAAATGAAAAAAGTCCCTCTAGTTAATGGAAGTCAGCAACAAAAAGCTGGATTTTTTCTAAGTGTCAAGGAGGGTGTCGCTTCCAGAAGGCCCACCCGCCTTGGATCACCACCCGGTTAAGAAAAAAGAAAAAAGTCCCTCTACTTAATGGAAGTCAGCAACAAAAAGCTGGATTTTTTCTAAGTGTGAAGGAGGGTGTCGCTTCCAGAAGGCCCACCTGCCTTGGATCGACACCCGGTTAAGAAACATGGAAAAAGTCCCTCTATTTGATGGAAGTCAGCAACAAAAAGCTGGATTTTTTCTAAGTGTCAAGGAGGGTGTCGCTTCCAGAAGGCCCACCCGCCTTGGATCACCACCCGGTTAAGAAAAAAGAAAAAAGTCCCTCTACTTAATGGAAGTCAGCAACAAAAAGCTGGATTTTTTCTAAGTGTGAAGGAGGGTGTCGCTTCCAGAAGGCCCACCTGCCTTGGATCGACACCCGGTTAAGAAACATGGAAAAAGTCCCTCTATTGAATGGAAGTCAGCACAAAAAAGCTGAAAATATGACAGAGTGTGAAGGAGAGGGTCGCTTCCAGAAGGCCCACCTGCCTTGGATCGACACCCGGTTAAGAAACATGGAAAAAGTCCCTCTATTTGATGGAAGTCAGCAACAAAAAGCTGGATTTTTTCTAAGTGTCAAGGAGGGTGTCGCTTCCAGAAGGCCCACCTGCCTTGGATCGACACCCGGTTAAGAAACATGGAAAAAGTCCCTCTATTTGATGGAAGTCAGCAACAAAAAGCTGGATTTTTTCTAAGTGTCAAGGAGGGTGTCGCTTCCAGAAGGCCCACCTGCCTTGGATCGACACCCGGTTAAGAAACATGGAAAAAGTCCCTCTATTTGATGGAAGTCAGCAACAAAAAGCTGGATTTTTTCTAAGTGTAAAAGTTGGGATTTTTTCTAAGTGTCAACTTTTGGTGTACCAACCCTTCCAAAATAAAGTCGGGATTTTTTCTAAGTGTCAACTTTTGGTGTACCAACCCTTCCAAAATAAAGTCGGGATTTTTTCTAAGTGTCAACTTTTGGTGTACCAACCCTTCCAAAATAAAGTCGGGATTTTTTCTAAGTGTCAACTTTTGGTGTACCAACACTTCCAAAATAAAGTGGGGATTTTTTCTAAGTGTCAACTTATATAGTCGGGATTTTTTCTAAGTGTCAACTTATATAGTCGGGATTTTTTCCAAGTGTCAATTTATAAAGTGGGGATTCTTTTCCAAGTGTCAACCTGTAAAGTGGGGATTTTTTTTCCAAGTGTCCACTTTTGGTTCACCATGCCTTCCAGAGTCAAAGAAGCCCCCGAGTGAGACCCAAAAAACCGGACCGAGTGATGTCATTTGGGGTCCTATTTTCAGTCATTTTGTGGGATTTCGGTGACGCCGAGGAGGGAAGCAGGTGTCAAGGGACAGGGGGGTGCCTGTCCCTTTAAGAAGGCCGGCTTGCCGTGGATCTACACCCGGGTAGGGAATTCAAAACAGGTCCCTCTATTTGCTGGAAGTCAGCACGAAAAAGCTGGAAATATGACAGGGGGAAAAAAAAAAGAAGAAGCTGCAATGATGGCAGAGTGTCCATGTGCCTGTCCCTTTAAGAAGGCCGGCTTGCCGTGGATCTCCACCCGGGTGGGGAATTCCAAATAGGTCCCTCTATTTGCTGGAAGTGCCCCACCAAAAAGCTGTCCATTTCCCCAAGTTTTTAAGGAGGGAAAAGCCACTTTAAGCCTAAAAAGGAAAGCGGGGATTTGGAGCCCTCCGGTGGACTTCCGCCGCCGCTGCACCCTTAGAAGAAAAAGCTGCACTTATGGCAGAGTGTCCATGTGCCTGTGCCTTTAGGAAGGCCGGCTTGCCGTGGTTCTGCACCAGGGTAGGGAATTCAAAATAGGTCCCTCTATCTGCTGGAAGTCAGCACAAAAAAAAGCTGGAAATATGACAGAGTGTCAACTTTTAGTGTAATAGACCTGCGAAAGTCAAAGTCGGGATTTTTTCTAAGTGTCCACTTTTGGTGTACCAACCTTTCCAAAATAAAGTGGGGATTTTTTCTAAGTGTCCACTTTTGGTGTACCAACCTTTCCAAAATAAAGTGGGGATTTTTTCTAAGTGTCAACTTATAAAGTCGGGATTTTTTCTAAGTGTCAACTTATAAAGTGGGGATTTTTTCTAAGTGTCAACTTATAAAGTCGGGATTTTTTCCAAGTGTCAACTTATAAAGTGGGGATTTTTTCCAAGTGTCAACTTATATAGTCGGGATTTTTTTTCAAAGTGTCAACTTGTAAAGTGGGGATTTTTTCCAAGTGTCTACTTTTGGTTCACCATGCCTTCCAGAGTCAAAGAAGCCCCCGAGTGAGACCCAAAGAACCGGACCGAGTGATGTCATTTGGGGTCCTATTTTCAGTCATTTTGTGGGATTTCGGTGACGCCGAGGAGGGAAGCAGGTGTCAAGGGACAGGGGGGTGCCTGTCCCTTTAAGAAGGCCGGCTTGCCGTGGATCTACACCCGGGTAGGGAATTCAAAACAGGTCCCTCTATTTGCTGGAAGTCAGCACGAAAAAAAGCTGGAAATATGACAGAGTGCCCCAAAAAAAAAAAGAAGCTGCAATGATGGCAGAGTGTCCATGTTGCTGTCCCTTTAGGAAGGCCGGCTCGCCGTGGATCTCCACCCGGGTGGGGAATTCCAAATAGGTCCCTCCATTTGCTGGAAGTGCCCCCCCAAAAAGCTGTCCATTTCCCCAAGTTTTTAAGGGAAACAAAAACCAGGGTTGGGGTTGGATGCATCACACTGTAAGTCTCGGCTGCAGCCAGAAGCAAGTATTAAAAAGATAGACATCAACCATCATTTAAAAAGGGGAAAACAAATCCATTCATCAATAAATCATATCCAAATTTAAAAAAAGAGGCAGCTCAAAAGAGAGGGTGTGTGTCCAGCAGAAAATAGGCATGATAAACAAAGAGGGCTGGGGTTTGGAGGAGGGCAAAATGTCCCGCAGCCGGCCGCCCGAGTTCCGGGATGCCCAGCACGTCCATAACGCACCCCGCAAAGTCAAACTGGAAGTGGAGGGGAAAAAAGCTGGGAAAGAAGTTAAATGTCCTCAAAGTGTTCCAAAATCAGTCCCACAAGTCCCGCAGCTGGCCACCCGAGTCCAGGGAAGCCCGGCACCTCCGTAACAAGGCCCGCAAAGTCACACTGCAAGTGGGGGAGAAAAGCTGGCAGAGTAGCCAAAAGTCCTCAAAGTGTTCAAAAATCAGTCCCCCACCAGCCCCGCAGCTGGCCACCCGAGTCCAGGGACGCCCGGCACAGCCGTAACGCACCCCGCAAAGTCAAACTGCAAGTGGGGGAGAAAAGCTGGGGGAAAATCCAAAAGTCCTCAACGTTTTCAAAATCCGCACCCGGGACTGAGTCCAGCAAGTCCCCCCGGTCCCAAAAATGCCATTTTTTTCAAAAAATACCCAAAAAATGCGGGGGCCGGATTTCGGAACCGGCGTACCGCTTTCGGCCCGCGTGCCCTAGATTGGAGACCGATGTCAAAAATGGACGCCGGTCGGGTATTTTTTTCCTTGGGGTCTATAGAGAGTAAATCCGGAGGAAAATTGGCCTTACGAGCAAAGGGAGGGATTTTAGGGGGCATAACGTCCAGCCGCGTGCCTCCCGGGTCCCGGGGAAGAGAAAGTCCAGAAAACTCATAAAATCATGCCCAGCATGGAGATCCACAAGTCCCGCCGCAGGCCCGAGGCTTCCCGGGTCCCGGGAATGACCAAAAGACACCCAGGAGTGGACCATCGAAAGTGGGAGGGAAATGGAGGGAAAGTCGGGAAAAAGGTCCAAAATGGGTTGAAAATCATATGATCCCACCCAGGGTAGAGTTCCACAAGTCCCGCAGCGAGCTGCACGAGCCGCAGGAACACCGGGAATGACCAAAAGGCACCCAGAAGTGAACCAGCGAAAGTGGGGGAAAAATGGAGGAAAAGGAGGAAAAAGTACCAAATTGTTTAAAAATCCTACCCAGGATGGAGTTCCACAAGTCCCGCAGCGAGCTGCACGAGCCGCAGGAACACCGGGAATGACCAAAAGGCACCCAGAAGTGAACCAGCGAAAGTGGGGGAAAAATGGAGGAAAAGGAGGAAAAAGTACCAAATTGTTTAAAAATCCTACCCAGGATGGAGTTCCACAAGTCCCGCAGCGAGCTGCACGAGCCGCAGGAACACCGGGAATGACCAAAAGGCACCCAGAAGTGAACCAGCGAAAGTGGGGGAAAAATGGAGGAAAAGGAGGAAAAAGTGCCAAATTGTTTAAAAATCCTACCCAGGATGGAGTTCCAGAAGCCCTGCAGCGAGCTGCACGAGCCGCAGGAACACCGGGAATGACCAAAAGGCACCCAGAAGTGAACCAGCGAAAGTGGGGGAAAAATGGAGGAAAAGGAGGAAAAAGTACCAAATTGTTTAAAAATCCTACCCAGGATGGAGTTCCACGAGTCCCGCAGCGAGCTGCACGAGCCGCAGGAACACCGGGAATGACCAAAAGGCACCCAGAAGTGAACCATCAAAAGTGGGGGACAATTTGAGAAAAAGTTGGAAAAAGGTCCGAAATTGATTAAAAATCCTACCCAGGATGGAGTTCCAGAAGTCCCGCAGCGAGCTGCACGAGCCGCAGGAACACCGGGAATGACCAAAAGGCACCCAGAAGTGAACCATCAAAAGTGGGGGACAATTTGAGAAAAAGTTGGAAAAAGGTCCGAAATTGATTAAAAATCCTACCCGGGATGGAGTTCCAGAAGCCCCGCAGCGAGCTGCGCGAGCCGCAGGAACACCGGGAATGACCAAAAGGCACCCAGAAGTGAACCATCAAAAGTGGGGGACAATTTGAGAAAAAGTTGGAAAAAAGGTCCGAAATTGATTAAAAATCCTACCCAGGATGGAGTTCCAGAAGCCCCGCAGCGAGCTGCACGAGCCGCAGGAACACCGGGAATGACCAAAAGGCACCCAGAAGTGAACCATCAAAAGTGGGGGACAATTTGAGAAAAAGTTGGAAAAAGGTCCGAAATTGATTAAAAATCCTACCCAGGATGGAGTTCCAGAAGCCCCGCAGCGAGCTGCGCGAGCCGCAGGAACACCGGGAATGACCAAAAGGCACCCAGAAGTGAACCATCAAAAGTGGGGGACAATTTGAGAAAAAGTTGGAAAAAGGTCCGAAATTGATTAAAAATCCTACCCAGGATGGAGTTCCTCAAGTCCCGCAGCGAGCTGCACGAGCCGCAGGAACACCGGGAATGACCAAAAGGCACCCAGAAGTGAACCATCAAAAGTGGGGGACAATTTGAGAAAAAGTTGGAAAAAGGTCCGAAATTGATTAAAAATCCTACCCAGGATGGAGTTCCAGAAGCCCCGCAGCGAGCTGCGCGAGCCGCAGGAACACCGGGAATGACCAAAAGGCACCCAGAAGTGAACCATCAAAAGTGGGGGACAATTTGAGAAAAAGTTGGAAAAAGGTCCGAAATTGATTAAAAATCCTACCCAGGATGGAGTTCCAGAAGCCCCGCAGCGAGCTGCGCGAGCCGCAGGAACACCGGGAATGACCAAAAGGCACCCAGAAGTGAACCATCAAAAGTGGGGGACAATTTGAGAAAAAGTTGGAAAAAGGTCCGAAATTGATTAAAAATCCTACCCAGGATGGAGTTCCACAAGTCCCGCAGCGAGCTGCACGAGCCGCAGGAACACCGGGAATGACCAAAAGGCACCCAGAAGTGAACCATCAAAAGTGGGGGACAATTTGAGAAAAAGTTGGAAAAAGGTCCGAAATTGATTAAAAATCCTACCCAGGATGGAGTTCCAGAAGCCCCGCAGCGAGCTGCGCGAGCCGCAGGAACACCGGGAATGACCAAAAGGCACCCAGAAGTGAACCATCAAAAGTGGGGGACAATTTGAGAAAAAGTTGGAAAAAGGGCCGAAATTGTTTAAAAATCCTACCCAGGATGGAGTTCCAGAAGCCCCGCAGTGAGCTGCCCGAGCCGCAGGAACACCGGGAATGACCAAAAGATACCCAGGAGTGAACCAGCCAAAGTGGGGGACAATTTGAGAAAAAGTTGGAAAAAGGTCCGAAATTGTTTAAAAATCCTACCCAGGATGGAGTTCCAGAAGTCCCGCAGCGAGCTGCGCGAGCTCCGGGACCCCCGGGAATGACCAAAAGATACCCAGGAGTGAACCAGCGAAAGTGGGGGACAATTTGAGAAAAAGTTGGAAAAAGGTCCGAAATTGTTTAAAAATCCTACCCAGGATGGAGTTCCAGAAGTCCCGCAGCGAGCTGCGCGAGCTCCGGGGCCCCCGGGAATGACCAAAAGATACCCAGGAGTGAACCAGCCCAAGTGGGGGACAAATGGAAGAAAAGCCGGGCCAAGTCCAAAAAAGTTGGATTTTTTGCCAAAGTGTCAACATGCGTGATTTTGTCAGAGTGTCCACTTTTGGGATTTTTTCAAAGTCCAACAACGAGAGAGGCCTGGCCTCCAGCCTGTCTAGCCTCTTCCATGAGACACTTAGAAAAAATCCCGTGCAAAAAAAGTGGATTTTTTCTAAGTCCAACAACGAGAGAGGCCTAAGTTCCAGCCTCCTTAGCCTCTTTCTTCCGTGGAGCAAAAGTTGGATTTTTTGCCTAAGTGTCAACATGCGTGATTTTGTCAGAGTGTCCACTTTTGGGATTTTTTCTAAGTCCAACAACGAGAGAGGCCTGGCCTCCAGCCTGTTTAGCCTCTTCCATGTGACACTTAGAAAAAATCCCGTGCAAAAAAAGTGGATTTTTTCTAAGTCCAACAACGAGAGAGGCCTAACTTCCAGCCTCCTTAGCCTCTTTCGTTCACATACTTAGAAAAAAATCCCAGCGCCAAGCCCAATGCATTTCAATGGGATTTATTTTTCGAGCCGGATTTTTTCTAAGTCCAACAACGAGAGAGGCTTGAGTTCTAGCCTACTTTAAGCCTCTTTCGATTTTCCCTGTTTTTACCAGGTCTACCAAAACACCCCCATCACGTTAGTAGGTGCGCCAGGCTTAGACAGGCCGAATTGGCAGGAAATGTGTCCGAGTCAAAGTGAGCTATTTTGGGACTCAAAAGTTGGATTTTCCCCCTCTTTTCGATGGTTCTTTTTTCGAATGGTTCTTCCAGGCTCTGAGGACAGGGGCTCACGCGGACATGCGTGGCCGCCTAGGGGGCGCTATCTCGGACACATTTAGGGACATGGACACCCTGGAAGAACAAACATAAAAATTTTTTCGACCTGATTTCAGACCAGCCTCTTTCTTAAGGACTTCCAGGACTCGAGCGACAGGGGCTCGGTCCTGAGTGCGCGCCCGGCCAGGGGGCGCTATCCCGGACACATTTCGGGACATTTAAACCATGGATGGACAAACATAAAAATTTTTTCGACCTGATTTCAGACCAGCCTCTTTCTTAAGGACTTCCAGGACTCGAGCGACAGGGGCTCGGTCCTGAGTGCGCGCCCGGCCAGGGGGCGCTATCCCGGACACATTTCGGGACATTTAAACCATGGATGGACAAACATAAAAATTGAAAGACCTGATTCGACCCAGCCTCTCGGGGCTTTTCCCAGGGCCGGAGCGACAGGGGCTCGGTCCTACGGCGTGCCCGCCTAGGGGGCGCTATGACGGACACACCAGGGGACACGGACACCCTGGGTGGACAAACATAAAAAATTGAAAGACCTGATTCGACCCAGCCTCTCGGGGCTTTTCCCAGGGCCGGAGCGACAGGGGCTCGGCCCTACGGCGTGCCCGCCTAGGGGGCGCTATGACGGACACACCAGGGGACACGGACACCCTGGGTGGACAAACATAAAAAATGGAAAGACCTGATTCGACCCAGCCTCTCGGGGCTTTTCCCAGGGCCGGAGCGACAGGGGCTCG
>NW_026907197.1:0-75889 GCF_033978795.1 Nerophis ophidion | reverse complement strand
AATAATGCCTGAAGAAATGCATCTTTGAGAGTTTTCCAGAAAAAAAACATTTGGTAGGGTTTGCAAAAACAAAAAGTATATTTTTACTCAATTTGACAGTAATGTACTTAGAATCCTGAGATAATGCGAAAAAAGCAATAAAAACGAATTCCAACATAATTCCTAATCCAAACGTGCAAAATGTCTAAAAATGCCTGTGATATTGAATACATGTGAGTTTTACTAGATACAGTTGTTTTCCTATGGTTTGCAAATACAAAAATGAGGTTTTACTCAATATGACTGTATACTGTAACACTCAATATGACAGTTATTTAAACATAACTCCTACACCACACATGAAAAATGGCTAATAATGCCTGAAATCATGCATATTTGGGAGTTTTACTCGAAACATATGCTTTTTTAAATCTTGCAAATGCAAAAAGTAGGTTTTTACTCAATATGACTATGATAGTCTTACAATCCTGAGATAATGCGAAAAAAGCAATAAAAATGTATTCAAACATAACTTCTAAACAACACATGCAAAATGGCTAATAATGCCTAGAGATATGTATTTTTGTTAGTTGCAATAGAAAAATCATCTTTTGTGAGGTTCACAAAGACACAAGTTAGTTTTTTTATTCAATATAACAGTACTAAATATGAAAGGTTTATAATCATAACTCCAAAACCAAACATGAAATTTGTCTTAAAAACCCTGTAATATTGAATTTATGTGAGTCTTACCGGAATCAGGTATTTTGGAAAGGATCACAAATACAAAAATCAGGTTTTGTCAAAAATCAGGTTTGTCAAACTCAAAATGTCAGTTTTTGAAACATAACTCCAAAAATACACATGCAAAATGTCTAATAATGCCTGAAGAAATGCATCTTTGAGAGTTTTCCAGAAAAAAAACATTTGGTAGGGTTTGCAAAAACAAAAAGTATATTTTTACTCAATTTGACAGTAATGTACTTAGAATCCTGAGATAATGCGAAAAAAGCAATAAAAACGAATTCCAACATACTTCCTAATCCAAACGTGCAAAATGTCTAAAAATGCCTGTGAAATTGAATACATGGGAGTTTTACTAGATACAGTTGTTTTCCTATGGTTTGCAAATACAAAAATGAGGTTTTACTCAATATGACTGTATACTGTAACACTCAATATGACAGTTATTTAAACATAACTCCTACACCACACATGAAACATGGCTAATAATGCCTGAAATCATGCATATTTGGGAGTTTTACTCGAAACATATGCTTTTTTAAATCTTGCAAATCCAAAAGTAGGTTTTTACTCAATATGACTATGATAGTCTTACAATCCTGAGATAATGCGATAAAAGCAATACAAATGTATTCAAACATAACTTCTAAACAACACATGCAAAATGGCTAATAATGCCTGGAGATATGTATTTTTGTTAGTTGTAATAGAAAAATCATCTTTTGTGAGGTTCACAAAGACACAAGTTAGTTTTTTTATTCAATATAACAGTACTAAATATGAAAGGTTTATAATCATAACTCCAAAACCAAACATGAAATTTGTCTTAAAAACCCTGTAATATTGAATTTATGTGAGTCTTACCGGAATCAGGTATTTTGGAAAGGATCACAAATACAAAAATCAGGTTTTGTCAAAAATCAGGTTTGTCAAACTCAAAATGTCAGTTTTTGAAACATAACTCCAAAAATACACATGCAAAATGTCTAATAATGCCTGAAGAAATGCATCTTTGAGAGTTTTCCAGAAAAAAAAACATTTGGTAGGGTTTGCAAAAACAAAAAGTATATTTTTACTCAATTCGACAGTAATGTACTTAGAATCCTGAGATAATGCGAAAAAAGCAATAAAAATGTATTCCAACATAATTCCTAATCCAAACGTGCAAAATGTCTAAAAATGCCTGTGATATTGAATACATGTGAGTTTTACTAGATACAGTTGTTTTTCAATGGTTTGCAAATACAAAAATGAGGTTTTACTCAATATGACTGTATACTGTAACACTCAATATGACAGTTATTTAAACATAACTCCTACACCACACATGAAAAATGGCTAATAATGCTTAAAATAATGCATCTTTGGGAGTTTTATTCGAAACATATGCTTTTTTAAATCTTGCAAATGCAAAAAGTAGTTTTTTACTCAATATGACTATAATAGTCTTACAATCCTGAGATAATGCGAAAAAAGCAATAAAAATGTATTCAAGCATAACTTCTAAACAACACATGGAAAATGGCTACTAATACCAAGATATATGTATTTTTGTTAGTTGTACTAGAAAAAGCATCTTTTGTGAGGTTCACAAAGACACAAGTTAGTTTTTTTATTCAATATAACAGTACTAAATATGAAAGGTTTATAATCATAACTCCAAAACCAAACATGAAATTTGTCTTGAAAAGCCTGTAATATTGAATATGTGAGTTTTACCGGAATCAGGTATTCTGGAAAGGATCACAAATACAAAAATCAGGTTTTGTCAAAAATCAGGGTTGTCAAACTCAAAATGTCAGTTTTTGAAACATAACTCCAAAAATACACATACAAAATGTCTAATAATGCCTGAAGAAATGCATCTTTGAGAGTTTTCCAGAAAAAAAAACATTTGGTAGGGTTTGCAAAAACAAAAAGTATATTTTTACTCAATTCGACAGTAATGTACTTAGAATCCTGAGATAATGCGAAAAAAGCAATAAAAATGTATTCCAACATAATTCCTAATCCAAACGTGCAAAATGTCTAAAAATGCCTGTGATATTGAATACATGTGAGTTTTACTAGATACAGTTGTTTTTCAATGGTTTGCAAATACAAAAATGAGGTTTTACTCAATATGACTGTATACTGTAACACTCAATATGACAGTTATTTAAACATAACTCCTACACCACACATGAAAAATGGCTAATAATGCTTAAAATAATGCATCTTTGGGAGTTTTATTCGAAACATATGCTTTTTTAAATCTTGCAAATGCAAAAAGTAGTTTTTTACTCAATATGACTATAATAGTCTTACAATCCTGAGATAATGCGAAAAAAGCAATAAAAATGTATTCAAGCATAACTTCTAAACAACACATGGAAAATGGCTACTAATACCAAGATATATGTATTTTTGTTAGTTGTACTAGAAAAAGCATCTTTTGTGAGGTTCACAAAGACACAAGTTAGTTTTTTTATTCAATATAACAGTACTAAATATGAAAGGTTTATAATCATAACTCCAAAACCAAACATGAAATTTGTCTTGAAAAGCCTGTAATATTGAATATGTGAGTTTTACCGGAATCAGGTATTCTGGAAAGGATCACAAATACAAAAATCAGGTTTTGTCAAAAATCAGGTTTGTCAAACTCAAAATGTCAGTTTTTGAAACATAACTCCAAAAATACACATACAAAATGTCTAATAATGCCTGAAGAAATGCATCTTTGAGAGTTTTCCAGAAAAAAAATATTTGGTAGGGTTTGCAAAAACAAAAAGTAATTTTTTACTCAATTTGACAGTAATGTACTTAGAATCCTGAGATAATGCGAAAAAAGCAATAAAAACGTATTCCAACATAATTCCTAATCCAAACGTGCAAAATGTCTAAAAATGCCTGTGATATTGAATACATGTGAGTTTTACTAGATACAGTTGTTTTTCAATGGTTTGCAAATACAAAAAATGAGGTTTTACTCAATATGACTGTATACTGTAACACTCAATATGACAGTTATTTAAACATAACTCCTACACCACACATGAAAAATGGCTAATAATGCTTGAAATAATGCATCTTTGGGAGTTTTATTCGAAACATATGCTTTTTTAAATCTTGCAAATGCAAAAAGTAGTTTTTTACTCAATATGACTATAATAGTCTTACAATCCTGAGATAATGCGAAAAAAGCAATAAAAATGTATTCAAGCATAACTTCTAAACAACACATGGAAAATGGCTACTAATACCACGATATATGTATTTTTGTTAGTTGTACTAGAAAAAGCATCTTTTGTGAGGTTCACAAAGACACAAGTTAGTTTTTTTATTCAATATAACAGTACTAAATATGAAAGGTTTATAATCATAACTCCAAAACCAAACATGAAATTTGTCTTGAAAAGCCTGTAATATTGAATATGTGAGTTTTACCGGAATCAGGTATTTTGGAAAGGATCACAAATACAAAAATCAGGTTTTGTCAAAAATCAGGTTTGTCAAACTCAAAATGTCAGTTTTTGAAACATAACTCCAAAAATACACATGCAAAATGTCTAATAATGCCTGAAGAAATGCATCTTTGAGAGTTTTCCAGAAAAAAAAACATTTGGTAGGGTTTGCAAAAACAAAAAGTATATTTTTACTCAATTTGACAGTAATGTACTTAAAATCCTGAGATAATGCGAAAAAAGCAATAAAAACGTATTCCAACATAATTCCTAATCCAAACGTGCAAAATGTCTAAAAATGCCTGTGATATTGAATACATGTGAGTTTTACTAGATACAGTTGTTTTTCTATGGTTTGCAAATACAAAAATGAGGTTTTACTCAATATGACTGTATACTGTAACACTCAATATGACAGTTATTTAAACATAACTCCTACACCACACATGAAAAATGGCTAATAATGCCTGAAATAATGCATCTTTGGGAGTTTTATTCGAAACATATGCTTTTTTAAATCTTGCAAATGCAAAAAGTAGTTTTTTACTCAATATGACTATAATAGTCTTACAATACTGAGATAATGCGAAAAAAGCCAGAAAAATGTATTCAAACATAACTTCTAAACAACACATGGAAAATGGCTACTAATGCCAAGATATATGTATTTTTGTTAGTTGTACTAGAAAAATCATCTTTTGTGAGGTTCACAAAGACACAAATTAGTTTTTTTTTTTCAATATAACAGTACTAAATATGAAAGGTTTATAATCATAACTCCAAAACCAAACATGAAATTTGTCTTGAAAAGCCTGTAATATTGAATATGTGAGTTTTACCGGAATCAGGTATTTTGGAAAGGATCACAAATACAAAAATCAGGTTTTGTCAAAAATCAGGTTTGTCAAACTCAAAATGTCAGTTTTTGAAACATAACTCCAAAAATACACATACAAAATGTCTAATAATGCCTGAAGAAATGCATCTTTGAGAGTTTTCCAGAAAAAAAATATTTGGTAGGGTTTGCAAAAACAAAAAGTATATTTTTACTCAATTTGACAGTAATGTACTTAGAATCCTGAGATAATGCGAAAAAAGCAATAAAAACGTATTCCAACATAATTCCTAATCCAAACGTGCAAAATGTCTAAAAATGCCTGTGATATTGAATACATGTGAGTTTTACTAGATACAGTTGTTTTTCAATGGTTTGCAAATACAAAAATGAGGTTTTACTCAATATGACTGTATACTTTAACACTCAATATGACAGTTATTTAAACATAACTCCTACACCACACATGAAAAATGGCTAATAATGCTTGAAATAATGCATCTTTGGGAGTTTTATTCGAAACATATGCTTTTTTAAATCTTGCAAATGCAAAAAGTAGTTTTTTACTCAATATGACTATAATAGTCTTACAATCCTGAGATAATGCGAAAAAAGCAATAAAAATGTATTCAAGCATAACTTCTAAACAACACATGGAAAATGGCTACTAATACCAAGATATATGTATTTTTGTTAGTTGTACTAGAAAAAGCATCTTTTGTGAGGTTCACAAAGACACAAGTTAGTTTTTTTATTCAATATAACAGTACTAAATATGAAAGGTTTATAATCATAACTCCAAAACCAAACATGAAATTTGTCTTGAAAAGCCTGTAATATTGAATATGTGAGTTTTACCGGAATCAGGTATTCTGGAAAGGATCACAAATACAAAAATCAGGTTTTGTCAAAAATCAGGGTTGTCAAACTCAAAATGTCAGTTTTTGAAACATAACTCCAAAAATACACATACAAAATGTCTAATAATGCCTGAAGAAATGCATCTTTGAGAGTTTTCCAGAAAAAAAAACATTTGGTAGGGTTTGCAAAAACAAAAAGTATATTTTTACTCAATTCGACAGTAATGTACTTAGAATCCTGAGATAATGCGAAAAAAGCAATAAAAATGTATTCCAACATAATTCCTAATCCAAACGTGCAAAATGTCTAAAAATGCCTGTGATATTGAATACATGTGAGTTTTACTAGATACAGTTGTTTTTCAATGGTTTGCAAATACAAAAATGAGGTTTTACTCAATATGACTGTATACTGTAACACTCAATATGACAGTTATTTAAACATAACTCCTACACCACACATGAAAAATGGCTAATAATGCTTAAAATAATGCATCTTTGGGAGTTTTATTCGAAACATATGCTTTTTTAAATCTTGCAAATGCAAAAAGTAGTTTTTTACTCAATATGACTATAATAGTCTTACAATCCTGAGATAATGCGAAAAAAGCAATAAAAATGTATTCAAGCATAACTTCTAAACAACACATGGAAAATGGCTACTAATACCAAGATATATGTATTTTTGTTAGTTGTACTAGAAAAAGCATCTTTTGTGAGGTTCACAAAGACACAAGTTAGTTTTTTTATTCAATATAACAGTACTAAATATGAAAGGTTTATAATCATAACTCCAAAACCAAACATGAAATTTGTCTTGAAAAGCCTGTAATATTGAATATGTGAGTTTTACCGGAATCAGGTATTCTGGAAAGG
Organism: Nerophis ophidion; assembly: GCF_033978795.1. Taxonomy (NCBI): domain Eukaryota; kingdom Metazoa; phylum Chordata; class Actinopteri; order Syngnathiformes; family Syngnathidae; genus Nerophis; species Nerophis ophidion. The sequence goes on along the minus strand of NW_026907197.1, from coordinate 69,149 downwards.
ATCACAAATACAAAAATCAGGTTTTGTCAAAAATCAGGTTTGTCAAACTCAAAATGTCAGTTTTTGAAACATAACTCCAAAAATACACATACAAAATGTCTAATAATGCCTGAAGAAATGCATCTTTGAGAGTTTTCCAGAAAAAAAATATTTGGTAGGGTTTGCAAAAACAAAAAGTAATTTTTTACTCAATTTGACAGTAATGTACTTAGAATCCTGAGATAATGCGAAAAAAGCAATAAAAACGTATTCCAACATAATTCCTAATCCAAACGTGCAAAATGTCTAAAAATGCCTGTGATATTGAATACATGTGAGTTTTACTAGATACAGTTGTTTTTCAATGGTTTGCAAATACAAAAAATGAGGTTTTACTCAATATGACTGTATACTGTAACACTCAATATGACAGTTATTTAAACATAACTCCTACACCACACATGAAAAATGGCTAATAATGCTTGAAATAATGCATCTTTGGGAGTTTTATTCGAAACATATGCTTTTTTAAATCTTGCAAATGCAAAAAGTAGTTTTTTACTCAATATGACTATAATAGTCTTACAATCCTGAGATAATGCGAAAAAAGCAATAAAAATGTATTCAAGCATAACTTCTAAACAACACATGGAAAATGGCTACTAATACCACGATATATGTATTTTTGTTAGTTGTACTAGAAAAAGCATCTTTTGTGAGGTTCACAAAGACACAAGTTAGTTTTTTTATTCAATATAACAGTACTAAATATGAAAGGTTTATAATCATAACTCCAAAACCAAACATGAAATTTGTCTTGAAAAGCCTGTAATATTGAATATGTGAGTTTTACCGGAATCAGGTATTTTGGAAAGGATCACAAATACAAAAATCAGGTTTTGTCAAAAATCAGGTTTGTCAAACTCAAAATGTCAGTTTTTGAAACATAACTCCAAAAATACACATGCAAAATGTCTAATAATGCCTGAAGAAATGCATCTTTGAGAGTTTTCCAGAAAAAAAAACATTTGGTAGGGTTTGCAAAAACAAAAAGTATATTTTTACTCAATTTGACAGTAATGTACTTAAAATCCTGAGATAATGCGAAAAAAGCAATAAAAACGTATTCCAACATAATTCCTAATCCAAACGTGCAAAATGTCTAAAAATGCCTGTGATATTGAATACATGTGAGTTTTACTAGATACAGTTGTTTTTCTATGGTTTGCAAATACAAAAATGAGGTTTTACTCAATATGACTGTATACTGTAACACTCAATATGACAGTTATTTAAACATAACTCCTACACCACACATGAAAAATGGCTAATAATGCCTGAAATAATGCATCTTTGGGAGTTTTATTCGAAACATATGCTTTTTTAAATCTTGCAAATGCAAAAAGTAGTTTTTTACTCAATATGACTATAATAGTCTTACAATACTGAGATAATGCGAAAAAAGCCAGAAAAATGTATTCAAACATAACTTCTAAACAACACATGGAAAATGGCTACTAATGCCAAGATATATGTATTTTTGTTAGTTGTACTAGAAAAATCATCTTTTGTGAGGTTCACAAAGACACAAATTAGTTTTTTTTTTTCAATATAACAGTACTAAATATGAAAGGTTTATAATCATAACTCCAAAACCAAACATGAAATTTGTCTTGAAAAGCCTGTAATATTGAATATGTGAGTTTTACCGGAATCAGGTATTTTGGAAAGGATCACAAATACAAAAATCAGGTTTTGTCAAAAATCAGGTTTGTCAAACTCAAAATGTCAGTTTTTGAAACATAACTCCAAAAATACACATACAAAATGTCTAATAATGCCTGAAGAAATGCATCTTTGAGAGTTTTCCAGAAAAAAAATATTTGGTAGGGTTTGCAAAAACAAAAAGTATATTTTTACTCAATTTGACAGTAATGTACTTAGAATCCTGAGATAATGCGAAAAAAGCAATAAAAACGTATTCCAACATAATTCCTAATCCAAACGTGCAAAATGTCTAAAAATGCCTGTGATATTGAATACATGTGAGTTTTACTAGATACAGTTGTTTTTCAATGGTTTGCAAATACAAAAATGAGGTTTTACTCAATATGACTGTATACTTTAACACTCAATATGACAGTTATTTAAACATAACTCCTACACCACACATGAAAAATGGCTAATAATGCTTGAAATAATGCATCTTTGGGAGTTTTATTCGAAACATATGCTTTTTTAAATCTTGCAAATGCAAAAAGTAGTTTTTTACTCAATATGACTATAATAGTCTTACAATCCTGAGATAATGCGAAAAAAGCAATAAAAATGTATTCAAGCATAACTTCTAAACAACACATGGAAAATGGCTACTAATACCAAGATATATGTATTTTTGTTAGTTGTACTAGAAAAAGCATCTTTTGTGAGGTTCACAAAGACACAAGTTAGTTTTTTTATTCAATATAACAGTACTAAATATGAAAGGTTTATAATCATAACTCCAAAACCAAACATGAAATTTGTCTTGAAAAGCCTGTAATATTGAATATGTGAGTTTTACCGGAATCAGGTATTTTGGAAAGGATCACAAATACAAAAATCAGGTTTTGTCAAAAATCAGGTTTGTCAAACTCAAAATGTCAGTTTTTGAAACGTAACTCCAAAACTACACATGCAAAATGTCTAATAATGCCTGAAGAAATGCATCTTTGAGAGTTTTCCAGAAAAAAACATTTGGTAGGGTTTGCAAAAACAAAAAGTATATTTTTACTCAATTTGACAGTAATGTACTTAGAATCCTGAGATAATGCGAAAAAAGCAATAAAAATGTATTCCAACTTAATTCCTGATCCAAACGTGCAAAATGTCTAAAAATGCCTGTGATATTGAATACATGTGAGTTTTACTAGATACAGTTGTTTTTCTATGGTTTGCAAATACAAAAATGAGGTTTTACTCAATATGACTGTATACTGTAACACTCAATATGACAGTTATTTAAACATAACTCCTACACCACACATGAAAAATGGCTAATAATGCCTGAAATCATGCATATTTGGGAGTTTTACTCGAAACATATGCTTTTTTAAATCTTGCAAATGCAAAAAGTAGGTTTTTACTCAATATGACTATAAGAGTCTTACAATCCTGAGATAATGCAAAAAAAAGCCATAAAAATGTATTCAAACATAACTTCTAAACAACGCATGGAAAATGGCTACTAATGCCAAGATATATGTATTTTTGTCAGTTTTACTAGAAAAATCATCTTTTGTGAGGTTCACAAAGACACAAGTTAGTTTTTTTTTTCAATATAACAGTACTAAATATGAAAGGTTTATAATCATAACTCCAAAACCAAAAATGAAATTTGTCTTGAAAAGCCTGTAATATTGAATATATGTGAGTTTTACCGGAATCAGGTATTTTGGAAAGGATCACAAATACAAAAATCAGGTTTTGTCAAAAATCAGGTTTGTCAAACTCAAAATGTCAGTTTTTGAAACATAACTCCAAAAATACACATACAAAATGTCTAATAATGCCTGAAGAAATGCATCTTTGAGAGTTTTCCAGAAAAAAAAACATTTGGTAGGGTTTGCAAAAACAAAAAGTATATTTTTACTCAATTTGACAGTAATGTACTTAGAATCCTGAGATAATGCGAAAAAAGCAATAAAAACGTATTCCAACATAATTCCTAATCCAAACGTGCAAAATGTCTAAAAATGCCTGTGATATTGAATACATGTGAGTTTTACTAGATACAGTTGTTTTTCTATGGTTTGCAAATACAAAAATGAGGTTTTACTCAATATGACTGTATACTGTAACACTCAATATGACAGTTATTTAAACATAACTCCTACACCACACATGAAAAATGGCTAATAATGCCTGAAATCATGCATCTTTGGGAGTTTTATTCGAAACATATGCTTTTTTAAATCTTGCAAATGCAAAAAGTAGGTTTTTACTCAATATGACTATGATAGTCTTACAATCCTGAGATAATGCGATAAAAGCAATACAAATGTATTCAAACATAACTTCTAAACAACACATGCAAAATGGCTAATAATGCCTAGAGATATGTATTTTTGTTAGTTGTAATAGAAAAGTCATCTTTTGTGAGGTTCACAAAGACACAAGTTAGTTTTTTTATTCAATATAACAGTACTAAATATGAAAGGTTTATAATCATAACTCCAAAACCAAACATGAAATTTGTCTTAAAAACCCTGTAATATTGAATTTATGTGAGTCTTACCGGAATCAGGTATTTTGGAAAGGATCACAAATACAAAAATCAGGTTTTGTCAAAAATCAGGTTTGTCAAACTCAAAATGTCAGTTTTTGAAACATAACTCCAAAAATACACATGCAAAATGTCTAAGAATGCCTGAAGAAATTCATCTTTGAGAGTTTTCCAGAAAAAAAAAACATTTGGTAGGGTTTGCAAAAACACAAAGTATATTTTTACTCAATTTGACAGTAATGTACTTAGAATCCTGAGATAATGCGAAAAAAGCAATAAAAACGTATTCCAACATAATTCCTAATCCAAACGTGCAAAATGTCTAAAAATGCCTGTGATATTGAATACATGTGAGTTTTACTAGATACAGTTGTTTTTCTATGGTTTGCAAATACAAAAATGAGGTTTTACTCAATATGACTGTATACTGTAACACTCAATATGACAGTTATTTAAACATAACTCCTACACCACACATGAAAAATGGCTAATAATGCCTGAAATCATGCATATTTGGGAGTTTTACTTGAAACATATGCTTTTTTAAATCTTGCAAATGCAAAAAGTAGGTTTTTACTCAATATGACTATAATAGTCTTACAATCCTGAGATAATGCAAAAAAAGCCATAAAAATGTATTCGAACATAACTTCTAAACAACACATGGAAAATGGCTACTAATGCCAAGATATATGTATTTTTGTCAGTTGTACTAGAAAAATCATCTTTTGTGAGGTTCACAAAGACACAAGTTAGTTTTTTTTTTTCAATATAACAGTACTAAATATGAAAGGTTTATAATCATAACTCCAAAACCAAACATGAAATGTGTCTTGAAAAGCCTGTAATATTGAATATATGTGAGTTTTACCGGAATCAGGTATTTTGGAAAGGATCACAAATACAAAAATCAGGTTTTGTCAAAAATCAGGTTTGTCAAACTCAAAATGTCAGTTTTTGAAACATAACTCCAAAAATACACATGCAAAATGTCTAATAATGCCTGAAGAAATGCATCTTTGAGAGTTTTCCAGAAAAAAAACATTTGGTAGGGTTTGCAAAAACAAAAAGTATATTTTTACTCAATTTGACAGTAATGTACTTAGAATCCTGAGATAATGCGAAAAAAGCAATAAAAACGAATTCCAACATAATTCCTAATCCAAACGTGCAAAATGTCTAAAAATGCCTGTGATATTGAATACATGTGAGTTTTACTAGATACAGTTGTTTTCCTATGGTTTGCAAATACAAAAATGAGGTTTTACTCAATATGACTGTATACTGTAACACTCAATATGACAGTTATTTAAACATAACTCCTACACCACACATGAAAAATGGCTAATAATGCCTGAAATCATGCATATTTGGGAGTTTTACTCGAAACATATGCTTTTTTAAATCTTGCAAATCCAAAAGTAGGTTTTTACTCAATATGACTATGATAGTCTTACAATCCTGAGATAATGCGATAAAAGCAATACAAATGTATTCAAACATAACTTCTAAACAACACATCCAACATGGCTAATAATGCCTAGAGATATGTATTTTTGTTAGTTGTAATAGAAAAATCATCTTTTGTGAGGTTCACAAAGACACAAGTTAGTTTTTTTATTCAATATAACAGTACTAAATATGAAAGGTTTATAATCATAACTCCAAAACCAAACATGAAATTTGTCTTAAAAACCCTGTAATATTGAATTTATGTGAGTCTTACCGGAATCAGGTATTTTGGAAAGGATCACAAATACAAAAATCAGGTTTTGTCAAAAATCAGGTTTGTCAAACTCAAAATGTCAGTTTTTGAAACATAACTCCAAAAATACACATGCAAAATGTCTAATAATGCCTGAAGAAATGCATCTTTGAGAGTTTTCCAGAAAAAAAACATTTGGTAGGGTTTGCAAAAACAAAAAGTATATTTTTACTCAATTTGACAGTAATGTACTTAGAATCCTGAGATAATGCGAAAAAAGCAATAAAAACGAATTCCAACATAATTCCTAATCCAAACGTGCAAAATGTCTAAAAATGCCTGTGATATTGAATACATGTGAGTTTTACTAGATACAGTTGTTTTCCTATGGTTTGCAAATACAAAAATGAGGTTTTACTCAATATGACTGTATACTGTAACACTCAATATGACAGTTATTTAAACATAACTACTACACCACACATGAAAAATGGCTAATAATGCCTGAAATCATGCATATTTGGGAGTTTTACTCGAAACATATGCTTTTTTAAATCTTGCAAATCCAAAAGTAGGTTTTTACTCAGTATGACTATGATAGTCTTACAATCCTGAGATAATGCGATAAAAGCAATACAAATGTATTCAAACATAACTTCTAAACAACACATGCAAAATGGCTAATAATGCCTAGAGATATGTATTTTTGTTAGTTGTAATAGAAAAATCATCTTTTGTGAGGTTCACAAAGACACAAGTTAGTTTTTTTATTCAATATAACAGTACTAAATATGAAAGGTTTATAATCATAACTCCAAAACCAAACATGAAATTTGTCTTAAAAACCCTGTAATATTGAATTTATGTGAGTCTTACCGGAATCAGGTATTTTGGAAAGGATCACAAATACAAAAATCAGGTTTTGTCAAAAATCAGGTTTGTCAAACTCAAAATGTCAGTTTTTGAAATATAACTCCAAAAATACACATGCAAAATGTCTAATAATGCCTGAAGAAATGCATCTTTGAGAGTTTTCCAGAAAAAAAACATTTGGTAGGGTTTGCAAAAACAAAAAGTATATTTTTACTCAATTTGACAGTAATGTACTTAGAATCCTGAGATAATGCGAAAAAAGCAATAAAAATGTATTCCAACATAATTCCTAATCCAAACGTGCAAAATGTCTAAAAATGCCTGTGATATTGAATACATGTGAGTTTTACTAGATACAGTTGTTTTTCTATGGTTTGCAAATACAAAAATGAGGTTTTACTCAATATGACTGTATACTGTAACACTCAATATGACAGTTATTTAAACATAACTCCTACACCACACATGAAAAATGGCTAATAATGCCTGAAATCATGCATATTTGGGAGTTTTACTCGAAACATATGCTTTTTTAAATCTTGCAAATGCAAAAAGTAGGTTTTTACTCAATATGACTATGATAGTCTTACAATCCTGAGATAATGCGATAAAAGCAATACAAATGTATTCAAACATAACTTCTAAACAACACATGCAAAATGGCTAATAATGCCTAGAGATGTGTATTTTTGTTAGTTGTAATAGAAAAATCATCTTTTGTGAGGTTCACAAAGACACAAGTTAGTTTTTTTATTCAATATAACAGTACTAAATATGAAAGGTTTATAATCATAACTCCAAAACCAAACATGAAATTTGTCTTAAAAACCCTGTAATATTGAATTTATGTGAGTCTTACCGGAATCAGGTATTTTGGAAAGGATCACAAATACAAAAATCAGGTTTTGTCAAAAATCAGGTTTGTCAAACTCAAAATGTCAGTTTTTGAAACATAACTCCAAAAATACACATGCAAAATGTCTAAGAATGCCTGAAGAAATTCATCTTTGAGAGTTTTCCAGAAAAAAAAAACATTTGGTAGGGTTTGCAAAAACACAAAGTACATTTTTACTCAATTTGACAGTAATGTACTTAGAATCCTGAGATAATGCGAAAAAAGCAATAAAAACGTATTCCAACATAATTCCTAATCCAAACGTGCAAAATGTCTAAAAATGCCTGTGATATTGAATACATGTGAGTTTTACTAGATACAGTTGTTTTTCTATGGTTTGCAAATACAAAAATGAGGTTTTACTCAATATGACTGTATACTGTAACACTCAATATGACAGTTATTTAAACATAACTCCTACACCACACATGAAAAATGGCTAATAATGCCTGAAATAATGCATCCTTGGGAGTTTTATTCGAAACATATGCTTTTTTAAATCTTGCAAATGCAAAAAGTAGGTTTTTACTCAATATGACTATAATAGTCTTACAATCCTGAGATAATGCGAAAAAGCCATAAAAATGTATTCAAACATAACTTCTAAACAACACATGGAAAATGGCTACTAATGCCTAGAGATATGTATTTTTGTTAGTTGTAATAGAAAAATCATCTTTTGTGAGGTTCACAAAGACACAAGTTAGTTTTTTTTATTCAATATAACAGTACTAAATATGAAAGGTTTATCATCATAACTCCAAAACCAAACATGAAATTTGTCTTAAAAACCCTGTAATATTGAATTTATGTGAGTTTTACCGGAATCAGGTATTTTGGAAAGGATCACAAATACAAAAATCAGGTTTTGTCAAAAATCAGGTTTGTCAAACTCAAAATGTCAGTTTTTGAAACATAACTCCAAAAATACACATGCAAAATGTCTAATAATGCCTGAAGAAATGCATCTTTGAGAGTTTTCCAGAAAAAAAACATTTGGTAGGGTTTGCAAAAACAAAAAGTATATTTTTACTCAATTTGACAGTCATGTACTTAGAATCCTGAGATAATGCGAAAAAAGCAATAAAAACGAATTCCAACATAATTCCTAATCCAAACGTGCAAAATGTCTAAAAATGCCTGTGATATTGAATACATGTGAGTTTTACTAGATACAGTTGTTTTCCTATGGTTTGCAAATACAAAAATGAGGTTTTAGTCAATATGACTGTATACTGTAACACTCAATATGACAGTTATTTAAACATAACTCCTACACCACACATGAAAAATGGCTAATAATGCCTGAAATCATGCATATTTGGGAGTTTTACTCGAAACATATGCTTTTTTAAATCTTGCAAATCCAAAAGTAGGTTTTTACTCAATATGACTATGATAGTCTTACAATCCTGAGATAATGCGAAAAAAGCAATAAAAATGTATTCAAGCATAACTTCTAAACAACACATGGAAAATGGCTACTAATACCAAGATATATGTATTTTTGTTAGTTGTACTAGAAAAAGCATCTTTTGTGAGGTTCACAAAGACACAAGTTAGTTTTTTTATTCAATATAACAGTACTAAATATGAAAGGTTTATAATCATAACTCCAAAACCAAACATGAAATTTGTCTTAAAAACCCTGTAATATTGAATTTATGTGAGTCTTACCGGAATCAGGTATTTTGGAAAGGATCACAAATACAAAAATCAGGTTTTGTCAAAAATCAGGTTTGTCAAACTCAAAATGTCAGTTTTTGAAACATAACTCCAAAAATACACATGCAAAATGTCTAATAATGCCTGAAGAAATGCATCTTTGAGAGTTTTCCAGAAAAAAAACATTTGGTACGGTTTGCAAAAACAAAAAGTATATTTTTACTCAATTTGACAGTAATGTACTTAGAATCCTGAGATAATGCGAAAAAAGCAATAAAAATGTATTCCAACATAATTCCTAATCCAAACGTGCAAAATGTCTAAAAATGCCTGTGATATTGAATACATGTGAGTTTTACTAGATACAGTTGTTTTTCTATGGTTTGCAAATACAAAAATGAGGTTTTACTCAATATGACTGTATACTGTAACACTCAATATGACAGTTATTTAAACATAACTCCTACACCACACATGAAAAATGGCTAATAATGCCTGAAATAATGCATCTTTGGGAGTTTTATTCGAAACATATGCTTTTTTAAATCTTGCAAATGCAAAAAGTAGTTTTTTACTCAATATGACTATAATAGTTTTACAATCCTGAGATAATGCGAAAAAAGCCATAAAAATGTATTCAAACATAACTTCTAAACAACACATGGAAAATGGCTACTAATGCCTAGAGATATGTATTTTTGTTAGTTGTAATAGAAAAATCATCTTTTGTGAGGTTCACAAAGACACAAGTTAGTTTTTTTTTATTCAATATAACAGTACTAAATATGAAAGGTTTATCATCATAACTCCAAAACCAAACATGATATTTGTCTTAAAAACCCTGTAATATTGAATTTATGTGAGTTTTACCGGAATCAGGTATGTTGGAAAGGATCACAAATACAAAAATCAGGTTTTGTAAAAAATCAGGTTTGTCAAACTCAAAATGTCAGTTTTTGAAACATAACTCCAAAAATACACATGCAAAATGTCTAAGAATGCCTGAAGAAATTCATCTTTGAGAGTTTTCCAGAAAAAAAAAACATTTGGTAGGGTTTGCAAAAACACAAAGTACATTTTTACTCAATTTGACAGTAATGTACTTAGAATCCTGAGATAATGCGAAAAAAGCAATAAAAACGTATTCCAACATAATTCCTAATCCAAACGTGCAAAATGTCTAAAAATGCCTGTGATATTGAATACATGTGAGTTTTACTAGATACAGTTGTTTTTCTATGGTTTGCAAATACAAAAATGAGGTTTTACTCAATATGACTGTATACTGTAACACTCAATATGACAGTTATTTAAACATAACTCCTACACCACACATGAAAAATGGCTAATAATGCCTGAAATAATGCATCTTTGGGAGTTTTATTCGAAACATATGCTTTTTTAAATCTTGCAAATGCAAAAAGTAGTTTTTTACTCAATATGACTATAATAGTCTTACAATCCTGAGATAATGCGAAAAAAGCCAGAAAAATGTATTCAAACATAACTTCTAAACAACACATGGAAAATGGCTACTAATGCCAAGATATATGTATTTTTTGTTAGTTGTACTAGAAAAATCATCTTTTGTGAGGTTCACAAAGACACAAATTAGTTTTTTTTTTCAATATAACAGTACTAAATATCAAAGGTTTATAATCATAACTCCAAAACCAAACATGAAATTTGTCTTGAAAAGCCTGTAATATTGAATATGTGAGTTTTACCGGAATCAGGTATTTTGGAAAGGATCACAAATACAAAAATCAGGTTTTGTCAAAAATCAGGTTTGTCAAACTCAAAATGTCAGTTTTTGAAACATAACTCCAAAAATACACATACAAAATGTCTAATAATGCCTGAAGAAATGCATCTTTGAGAGTTTTCCAGAAAAAAAATATTTGGTAGGGTTTGCAAAAACAAAAAGTATATTTTTACTCAATTTGACCGTAATGTACTTTGAATCCTGAGATAATGCGAAAAAAGCAATAAAAACGTATTCCTACATAATTCCTAATCCAAACGTGCAAAATGTCTAAAAATGCCTGTGATATTGAATACATGTGAGTTTTACTAGATACAGTTGTTTTTCAATGGTTTGCAAATACAAAAATGAGGTTTTACTCAATATGACTGTATAATTTAACACTCAATATGACAGTTATTTAAACATAACTCCTACACCACACATGAAAAATGGCTAATAATGCTTGAAATAATGCATCTTTGGGAGTTTTATTCGAAACATATGCTTTTTTAAATCTTGCAAATGCAAAAAGTAGTTTTTTACTCAATATGACTATAATAGTCTTACAATCCTGAGATAATGCGAAAAAAGCAATAAAAATGTATTCAAGCATAACTTCTAAACAACACATGGAAAATGGCTACTAATACCAAGATATATGTATTTTTGTTAGTTGTACTAGAAAAAGCATCTTTTGTGAGGTTCACAAAGACACAAGTTAGTTTTTTTATTCAATATAACAGTACTAAATATGAAAGGTTTATAATCATAACTCCAAAACCAAACATGAAATTTGTCTTGAAAAGCCTGTAATATTGAATATGTGAGTTTTACAGGAATCAGGTATTTTGGAAAGGATCACAAATACAAAAATCAGGTTTTGTCAAAAATCAGGTTTGTCAAACTCAAAATGTCAGTTTTTGAAACATAACTCCAAAATACACATGCAAAATGTCTAATAATGCCTGAAGAAATGCATCTTTGAGAGTTTTCCAGAAAAAAAAACATTTGGTAGGGTTTGCAAAAACAAAAGTATATTTTTACTCAATTTGACAGTAATGTACTTAGAATCCTGAGATAATGCGAAAAAAGCAATAAAAACGTATTCCAACATAATTCCTAATCCAAACGTGCAAAATGTCTAAAAATGCCTGTGATATTGAATACATGTGAGTTTTACTAGATACAGTTGTTTTTCTATGGTTTGCAAATACAAAAATGAGGTTTTACTCAATATGACTGTATACTGTAACACTCAATATGACAGTTATTTAAACATAACTCCTACACCACACATGAAAAATGGCTAATAATGCCTGAAATAATGCATCTTTGGGAGTTTTATTCGAAACATATGCTTTTTTAAATCTTGCAAATGCAAAAAGTAGTTTTTTACTCAATATGACTATAATAGTCTTACAATCCTGAGATAATGCGAAAAAAGCCAGAAAAATGTATTCAAACATAACTTCTAAACAACACATGGAAAATGGCTACTAATGCCAAGATATATGTATTTTTGTTAGTTGTACTAGAAAAATCATCTTTTGTGAGGTTCACAAAGACACAAATTAGTTTTTTTTTTTCAATATAACAGTACTAAATATGAAAGGTTTATAATCATAACTCCAAAACCAAACATGAAATTTGTCTTGAAAAGCCTGTAATATTGAATATGTGAGTTTTACCGGAATCAGGTATTTTGGAAAGGATCACAAATACAAAAATCAGGTTTTGTCAAAAATCAGGTTTGTCAAACTCAAAATGTCAGTTTTTGAAACATAACTCCAAAAATACACATACAAAATGTCTAATAATGCCTGAAGAAATGCATCTTTGAGAGTTTTCCAGAAAAAAAATATTTGGTAGGGTTTGCAAAAACAAAAAGTATATTTTTACTCAATTTGACAGTAATGTACTTAGAATCCTGAGATAATGCGAAAAAAGCAATAAAAACGTATTCCAACATAATTCCTAATCCAAACGTGCAAAATGTCTAAAAATGCCTGTGATATTGAATACATGTGAGTTTTACTAGATACAGTTGTTTTTCAATGGTTTGCAAATACAAAAATGAGGTTTTACTCAATATGACTGTATACTTTAACACTCAATATGACAGTTATTTAAACATAACTCCTACACCACACATGAAAAATGGCTAATAATGCTTGAAATAATGCATATTTGGGAGTTTTATTCGAAACATATGCTTTTTTAAATCTTGCAAATGCAAAAAGTAGTTTTTTACTCAATATGACTATAATAGTCTTACAATCCTGAGATAATGCGAAAAAAGCAATAAAAATGTATTCAAGCATAACTTCTAAACAACACATGGAAAATGGCTACTAATACCAAGATATATGTATTTTTGTTAGTTGTACTAGAAAAAGCATCTTTTGTGAGGTTCACAAAGACACAAGTTAGTTTTTTTATTCAATATAACAGTACTAAATATGAAAGGTTTATAATCATAACTCCAAAACCAAACATGAAATTTGTCTTGAAAAGCCTGTAATATTGAATATGTGAGTTTTACCGGAATCAGGTATTTTGGAAAGGATCACAAATACAAAAATCAGGTTTTGTCAAAAATCAGGTTTGTCAAACTCAAAATGTCAGTTTTTGAAACATAACTCCAAAAATACACATGCAAAATGTCTAATAATGCCTGAAGAAATGCATCTTTGAGAGTTTTCCAGAAAAAAAACATTTGGTAGGGTTTGCAAAAACAAAAAGTATATTTTTACTCAATTTGACAGTAATGTACTTAGAATCCTGAGATAATGCGAAAAAAGCAATAAAAACGTATTCCAACATAATTCCTAATCCAAACGTGCAAAATGTCTAAAAATGCCTGTGATATTGAATACATGTGAATTTTACTAGATACAGTTGTTTTTCTATGGTTTGCAAATACAAAAATGAGGTTTTACTCAATATGACTGTATACTGTAACACTCAATATGACAGTTATTTAAACATAACTCCTACACCACACATGAAAAATGGCTAATAATGCCTGAAATAATGCATCTTTGGGAGTTTTATTCGAAACATATGCTTTTTTAAATCTTGCGAATGCAAAAAGTAGTTTTTTACTCAATATGACTATAATAGTCTTACAATCCTGAGATAATGCGAAAAAAGCCAGAAAAATGTATTCAAACATAACTTCTAAACAACACATGGAAAATGGCTACTAATGCCAAGATATATGTATTTTTGTTAGTTGTACTAGAAAAATCATCTGTTGTGAGGTTCACAAAGACACAAGTTAGTTTTTTTTTTCAATATAACAATACTAAATATGAAAGGTTTATAATCATAACTCCAAAACCAAACATGAAATTTGTCTTGAAAAGCCTGTAATATTGAATATGTGAGTTTTACCGGAATCAGGTATTTTGGAAAGGATCACAAATACAAAAATCAGGTTTGTCAAAAATCAGGTTTGTCAAACTCAAAATGTCAGTTTTTGAAACATAACTCCAAAAATACACATACAAAATGTCTAATAATGCCTGAAGAAATGCATCTTTGAGAGTTTTCCAGAAAAAAAATATTTGGTAGGGTTTGCAAAAACAAAAAGTATATTTTTACTCAATTTGACAGTAATGTACTTAGAATCCTGAGATAATGCGAAAAAAGCAATAAAAACGTATTCCAACATAATTCCTAATCCAAACGTGCAAAATGTCTAAAAATGCCTGTGATATTGAATACATGTGAGTTTTACTAGATACAGTTGTTTTTCAATGGTTTGCAAATACAAAAATGAGGTTTTACTCAATATGACTGTATACTTTAACACTCAATATGACAGTTATTTAAACATAACTCCTACACCACACATGAAAAATGGCTAATAATGCTTGAAATAATGCATCTTTGGGAGTTTTATTCGAAACATATGCTTTTTTAAATCTTGCAAATGCAAAAAGTAGTTTTTTACTCAATATGACTATAATAGTCTTACAATCCTGAGATAATGCGAAAAAAGCAATAAAAATGTATTCAAGCATAACTTCTAAACAACACATGGAAAATGGCTACTAATACCAAGATATATGTATTTTTGTTAGTTGTACTAGAAAAAACATCTTTTGTGAGGTTCACAAAGACACAAGTTAGTTTTTTTATTCAATATAACAGTACTAAATATGAAAGGTTTATAATCATAACTCCAAAACCAAACATGAAATTTGTCTTGAAAAGCCTGTAATATTGAATATGTGAGTTTTACAGGAATCAGGTATTTTGGAAAGGATCACAAATACAAAAATCAGGTTTTGTCAAAAATCAGGTTTGTCAAACTCAAAATGTCAGTTTTTGAAACATAACTCCAAAAATACACATGCAAAATGTCTAATAATGCCTGAAGAAATGCATCTTTGAGAGTTTTCCAGAAAAAAAAAACATTTGGTAGGGTTTGCAAAAACAAAAAGTATATTTTTACTCAATTTGACAGTAATGTACTTAGAATCCTGAGATAATTCGAAAAAAGCAATAAAAACGTATTCCAACATAATTCCTAATCCAAACGTGCAAAATGTCTAAAAATGCCTGTGATATTGAATACATGTGAGTTTTACTAGATACAGTTGTTTTTCAATGGTTTGCAAATACAAAAATGAGGTTTTACTCAATATGACTGTATACTTTAACACTCAATATGACAGTTATTTAAACATAACTCCTACACCACACATGAAAAATGGCTAATAATGCTTGAAATAATGCATCTTTGGGAGTTTTATTCGAAACATATGCTTTTTTAAATCTTGCAAATGCAAAAAGTAGTTTTTTACTCAATATGACTATAATAGTCTTACAATCCTGAGATAATGCGAAAAAAGCAATAAAAATGTATTCAAGCATAACTTCTAAACAACACATGGAAAATGGCTACTAATACCAAGATATATGTATTTTTGTTAGTTGTACTAGAAAAATCATCTTTTGTGAGGTTCACAAAGACACAAGTTAGTTTTTTTATTCAATATAACAGTACTAAATATGAAAGGTTTATAATCATAACTCCAAAACCAAACATGAAATTTGTCTTGAAAAGCCTGTAATATTGAATATGTGAGTTTTACCGGAATCAGGTATTTTGGAAAGGATCACAAATACAAAAATCAGGTTTTGTCAAAAATCAGGTTTGTCAAACTCAAAATGTCAGTTTTTGAAACATAACTCCAAAAATACACATGCAAAATGTCTAATAATGCCTGAAGAAATGCATCTTTGAGAGTTTTCCAGAAAAAAAACATTTGGTAGGGTTTGCAAAAACAAAAAGTATATTTTTACTCAATTTGACAGTAATGTACTTAGAATCCTGAGATAATGCGAAAAAAGCAATAAAAACGTATTCCAACATAATTCCTAATCCAAACGTGCAAAATGTCTAAAAATGCCTGTGATATTGAATACATGTGAGTTTTACTAGATACAGTTGTTTTTCTATGGTTTGCAAATACAAAAATGAGGTTTTACTCAATATGACTGTATACTGTAACACTCAATATGACAGTTATTTAAACATAACTCCTACACCACACATGAAAAATGGCTAATAATGCCTGAAATAATGCATCTTTGGGAGTTTTATTCGAAACATATGCTTTTTTAAATCTTGCAAATGCAAAAAGTAGTTTTTTACTCAATATGACTATAATAGTCTTACAATCCTGAGATAATGCGAAAAAAGCCAGAAAAATGTATTCAAACATAACTTCTAAACAACACATGGAAAATGGCTACTAATGCCAAGATATATGTATTTTTGTTAGTTGTACTAGAAAAATCATCTTTTGTGAGGTTCACAAAGACACAAATTAGTTTTTTTTTTCAATATAACAGTACTAAATATGAAAGGTTTATAATCATAACTCCAAAACCAAACATGAAATTTGTCTTGAAAAGCCTGTAATATTGAATATGTGAGTTTTACCGGAATCAGGTATTTTGGAAAGGATCACAAATACAAAAATCAGGTTTTGTCAAAAATCAGGTTTGTCAAACTCAAAATGTCAGTTTTTGAAACATAACTCCAAAAATACACATACAAAATGTCTAATAATGCCTGAAGAAATGCATCTTTGAGAGTTTTCCAGAAAAAAAATATTTGGTAGGGTTTGCAAAAACAAAAAGTATATTTTTACTCAATTTGACAGTAATGTACTTAGAATCCTGAGATAATGCGAAAAAAGCAATAAAAACGTATTCCTACATAATTCCTAATCCAAACGTGCAAAATGTCTAAAAATGCCTGTGATATTGAATACATGTGAGTTTTACTAGATACAGTTGTTTTTCAATGGTTTGCAAATACAAAAATGAGGTTTTACTCAATATGACTGTATACTTTAACACTCAATATGACAGTTATTTAAACATAACTCCTACACCACACATGAAAAATGGCTAATAATGCTTGAAATAATGCATCTTTGGGAGTTTTATTCGAAACATATGCTTTTTTAAATCTTGCAAATGCAAAAAGTAGTTTTTTACTCAATATGACTATAATAGTCTTACAATCCTGAGATAATGCGAAAAAAGCAATAAAAATGTATTCAAGCATAACTTCTAAACAACACATGGAAAATGGCTACTAATACCAAGATATATGTATTTTTGTTAGTTGTACTAGAAAAAACATCTTTTGTGAGGTTCACAAAGACACAAGTTAGTTTTTTTATTCAATATAACAGTACTAAATATGAAAGGTTTATAATCATAACTCCAAAACCAAACATGAAATTTGTCTTGAAAAGCCTGTAATATTGAATATGTGAGTTTTACAGGAATCAGGTATTTTGGAAAGGATCACAAATACAAAAATCAGGTTTTGTCAAAAATCAGGTTTGTCAAACTCAAAATGTCAGTTTTTGAAACATAACTCCAAAAATACACATGCAAAATGTCTAATAATGCCTGAAGAAATGCATCTTTGAGAGTTTTCCAGAAAAAAAAACATTTGGTAGGGTTTGCAAAAACAAAAAGTATATTTTTACTCAATTTGACAGTAATGTACTTAGAATCCTGAGATAATGCGAAAAAAGCAATAAAAACGTATTCCAACATAATTCCTAATCCAAACGTGCAAAATGTCTAAAAATGCCTGTGATATTGAATACATGTGAGTTTTACTAGATACAGTTGTTTTTCTATGGTTTGCAAATACAAAAATGAGGTTTTACTCAATATGACTGTATACTGTAACACTCAATATGACAGTTATTTAAACATAACTCCTACACCACACATGAAAAATGGCTAATAATGCTTGAAATAATGCATCTTTGGGAGTTTTATTCGAAACATATGCTTTTTAAATCTTGCGAATGCAAAAAGTAGTTTTTTACTCAATATGACTATAATAGTCTTACAATCCTGAGATAATGCGAAAAAAGCCAGAAAAATGTATTCAAGCAAAACTTCTAAACAACACATGGAAAATGGCTACTTATACCAAGATATATGTATTTTTGTTAGTTGTACTAGAAAAAGCATCTTTTGTGAGGTTCACAAAGACACAAGTTAGTTTTTTTATTCAATATAACAGTACTAAATATGAAAGGTTTATAATCATAACTCCAAAACCAAACATGAAATTTGTCTTGAAAAGCCTGTAATATTGAATGTATGTGAGTCTTACCGGAATCAGGTATTTTGGAAAGGATCACAAATACAAAAATCAGGTTTTGTCAAAAATCAGGTTTGTCAAACTCAAAATGTCAGTTTTTGAAACATAACTCCAAAAATACACATGCAAAATGTCTAATAATGCCTGAAGAAATGCATCTTTGAGAGTTTTCCAGAAAAAAAACATTTGGTAGGGTTTGCAAAAACAAAAAGTATATTTTTACTCAATTTGACAGTAATGTACTTAGAATCCTGAGATAATTCGAAAAAAGCAATAAAAACGTATTCCAACATAATTCCTAATCCAAACGTGCAAAATGTCTAAAAATGCCTGTGATATTGAATACATGTGAGTTTACTAGATACAGTTGTTTTTCAATGGTTTGCAAATACAAAAATGAGGTTTTACTCAATATGACTGTATACTTTAACACTCAATATGACAGTTATTTAAACATAACTCCTACACCCACACATGAAAAATGGCTAATAATGCTTGAAATAATGCATCTTTGGGAGTTTTATTCGAAACATATGCTTTTTTAAATCTTGCAAATGCAAAAAGTAGTTTTTTACTCAATATGACTATAATAGTCTTACAATCCTGAGATAATGCGAAAAAAGCAATAAAAATGTATTCAAGCATAACTTCTAAACAACACATGGAAAATGGCTACTAATACCAAGATATATGTATTTTTGTTAGTTGTACTAGAAAAATCATCTTTTGTGAGGTTCACAAAGACACAAGTTAGTTTTTTTATTCAATATAACAGTACTAAATATGAAAGGTTTATAATCATAACTCCAAAACCAAACATGAAATTTGTCTTGAAAAGCCTGTAATATTGAATATGTGAGTTTTACCGGAATCAGGTATTTTGGAAAGGATCACAAATACAAAAATCAGGTTTTGTCAAAAATCAGGTTTGTCAAACTCAAATGTCAGTTTTTGAAACATAACTCCAAAAATACACATGCAAAATGTCTAATAATGCCTGAAGAAATGCATCTTTGAGAGTTTTCCAGAAAAAAAACATTTGGTAGGGTTTGCAAAAACAAAAAGTATATTTTTACTCAATTTGACAGTAATGTACTTAGAATCCTGAGATAATGCGAAAAAAGCAATAAAAACGTATTCCAACATAATTCCTAATCCAAACGTGCAAAATGTCTAAAAATGCCTGTGATATTGAATACATGTGAGTTTTACTAGATACAGTTGTTTTTCTATGGTTTGCAAATACAAAAATGAGGTTTTACTCAATATGACTGTATACTGTAACACTCAATATGACAGTTATTTAAACATAACTCCTACACCACACATGAAAAATGGCTAATAATGCCTGAAATAATGCATCTTTGGGAGTTTTATTCGAAACATATGCTTTTTTAAATCTTGCAAATGCAAAAAGTAGTTTTTTACTCAATATGACTATAATAGTCTTACAATCCTGAGATAATGCGAAAAAAGCCAGAAAAATGTATTCAAACATAACTTCTAAACAACACATGGAAAATGGCTACTAATGCCAAGATATATGTATTTTTGTTAGTTGTACTAGAAAAATCATCTTTTGTGAGGTTCACAAAGACACAAATTAGTTTTTTTTTCAATATAACAGTACTAAATATGAAAGGTTTATAATCATAACTCCAAAACCAAACATGAAATTTGTCTTGAAAAGCCTGTAATATTGAATATGTGAGTTTTACCGGAATCAGGTATTTTGGAAAGGATCACAAATACAAAAATCAGGTTTTGTCAAAAATCAGGTTTGTCAAACTCAAAATGTCAGTTTTTGAAACATAACTCCAAAAATACACATACAAAATGTCTAATAATGCCTGAAGAAATGCATCTTTGAGAGTTTTCCAGAAAAAAAATATTTGGTAGGGTTTGCAAAAACAAAAAGTATATTTTTACTCAATTTGACAGTAATGTACTTAGAATCCTGAGATAATGCGAAAAAAGCAATAAAAACGTATTCCTACATAATTCCTAATCCAAACGTGCAAAATGTCTAAAAATGCCTGTGATATTGAATACATGTGAGTTTTACTAGATACAGTTGTTTTTCAATGGTTTGCAAATACAAAAATGAGGTTTTACTCAATATGACTGTATACTTTAACACTCAATATGACAGTTATTTAAACATAACTCCTACACCACACATGAAAAATGGCTAATAATGCTTGAAATAATGCATCTTTGGGAGTTTTATTCGAAACATATGCTTTTTTAAATCTTGCGAATGCAAAAAGTAGTTTTTTACTCAATATGACTATAATAGTCTTACAATCCTGAGATAATGCGAAAAAAGCCAGAAAAATGTATTCAAGCAAAACTTCTAAACAACACATGGAAAATGGCTACTTATACCAAGATATATGTATTTTTGTTAGTTGTACTAGAAAAAGCATCTTTTGTGAGGTTCACAAAGACACAAGTTAGTTTTTTTATTCAATATAACAGTACTAAATATGAAAGGTTTATAATCATAACTCCAAAACCAAACATGAAATTTGTCTTGAAAAGCCTGTAATATTGAATGTATGTGAGTCTTACCGGAATCAGGTATTTTGGAAAGGATCACAAATACAAAAATCAGGTTTTGTCAAAAATCAGGTTTGTCAAACTCAAAATGTCAGTTTTTGAAACATAACTCCAAAAATACACATGCAAAATGTCTAATAATGCCTGAAGAAATGCATCTTTGAGAGTTTTCCAGAAAAAAAAAACAATTGGTAGGGTTTGCAAAAACAAAAAGTATATTTTTACTCAATTTGACAGTAATGTACTTAGAATCCTGAGATAATGCGAAAAAAGCAATAAAAACGTATTCCAACATAATTCCTAATCCAAACGTGCAAAATGTCTAAAAATGCCTGTGATATTGAATACATGTGAGTTTTACTAGATACAGTTGTTTTTCTATGGTTTGCAAATACAAAAATGAGGTTTTACTCAATATGACTGTATACTGTAACACTCAATATGACAGTTATTTAAACATAACTCCTACACCACACATGAAAAATGGCTAATAATGCCTGAAATAATGCACCTTTGGGAGTTTTATTCGAAACATATGCTTTTTTAAATCTTGCAAATGCAAAAAGTAGTTTTTTACTCAATATGACTATTATAGTCTTACAATCCTGAGATAATGCGAAAAAAGCCAGAAAAATGTATTCAAGCATAACTTCTAAACAACACATGGAAAATGGCTACTAATGCCAAGATATATGTATTTTTGTTAGATGTACTAGAAAAATCATCTTTTGTGAGTTTCACAAAGACACAAGTTAGTTTTTTTATTCAATATAACAGTACTAAATATGAAAGGTTTATCATCATAACTCCAAAACCAAGCATGAAATTTGTCTTGAAAAGCCTGTAATATTGAATATGTGAGTTTTACCGGAATCAGGTATTTTGGAAAGGATCACAAATACAAAAATCAGGTTTTGTCAAAAATCAGGTTTGTCAAACTCAAAATGTCAGTTTTTGAAACATAACTCCAAAAATACACATGCAAAATGTCTAATAATGCCTGAAGAAATGCATCTTTGAGAGTTTTCCAGAAAAAAAACATTTGGTAGGGTTTGCAAAAACAAAAAGTATATTTTTACTCAATTTGACAGTAATGTACTTAGAATCCTGAGATAATGCGAAAAAAGCAATAAAAACGTATTCCAACATAATTCCTAATCCAAACGTGCAAAATGTCTAAAAATGCCTGTGATATTGAATACATGTGAGTTTTACTAGATACAGTTGTTTATCTATGGTTTGCAAATACAAAAATGAGGTTTTACTCAATATGACTGTATACTGTAACACTCAATATGACAGTTATTTAAACATAACTCCTACACCACACATGAAAAATGGCTATTAATGCCTGAAATAATGCATCTTTGGGAGTTTTATTCGAAACATATGCTTTTTTAAATCTTGCAAATGCAAAAAGTAGTTTTTTACTCAATATGACTATAATAGTCTTACAATCCTGAGATAATGCGAAAAAAGCCAGAAAAATGTATTCAAACATAACTTCTAAACAACACATGGAAAATGGCTACTAATGCCAAGATATATGTATTTTTGTTAGTTGTACTAGAAAAATCATCTTTTGTGAGGTTCACAAAGACACAAGTTAGTTTTTTTTTTCAATATAACAGTACTAAATATGAAAGGTTTATAATCATAACTCCAAAACCAAACATGAAATTTGTCTTGAAAGCCTGTAATATTGAATATGTGAGTTTTACCGGAATCAGGTATTTTGGAAAGGATCACAAATACAAAAATCAGGTTTTGTCAAAAATCAGTTTGTCAAACTCAAACTGTCAGTTTTTGAAACATAACTCCAAAAATACACATACAAAATGTCTAATAATGCCTGAAGAAATGCATCTTTGAGAGTTTTCCAGAAAAAAAATATTTGGTAGGGTTTGCAATAACAAAAAGTAATATTTTTACTCAATTTGACAGTAAAGTACTTAGAATCCTGAGATAATGCGAAAAAAGCAATAAAAACGTATTCCAACATAATTCCTAATCCAAACGTGCAAAATGTCTAAAAATGCCTGTGATATTGAATACATGTGAGTTTTACTAGATACTGTTGTTTTTCAATGGTTTGCAAATACAAAAATGAGGTTTTACTCAATATGACTGTATACTTTAACACTCAATATGACAGTTATTTAAACATAACTCCTACACCACACATGAAAAAGGGCTAATAATGCTTGAAATAATGCATCTTTGGGAGTTTTATTCGAAACATATGCTTTTTAAATCTTGCAAATGCAAAAAGTAGTTTTTTACTCAATATGACTATAATAGTCTTACAATCCTGAGATAATGCGAAAAAAGCAATAAAAATGTATTCAAGCATAACTTCTAAACAACACATGGAAAATGGCTACTAATACCAAGATATATGTATTTTTGTTAGTTGTACTAGAAAAATCATCTTTTGTGAGGTTCACAAAGACACAAGTTAGTTTTTTTATTCAATATAACAGTACTAAATATGAAAGGTTTATAATCATAACTCCAAAACCAAACATGAAATTTGTCTTGAAAAGCCTGTAATATTGAATATGTGAGTTTTACCGGAATCAGGTATTTTGGAAAGGATCACAAATACAAAAATCAGGTTTTGTCAAAAATCAGGTTTGTCAAACTCAAAATGTCAGTTTTTGAAACATAACTCCAAAAATACACATGCAAAATGTCTAATAATGCCTGAAGAAATGCATCTTTGAGAGTTTTCCAGAAAAAAAAAACATTTGGTAGGGTTTGCAAAAACAAAAAGTAATATTTTTACTCAATTTGACAGTAATGTACTTAGAATCCTGAGATAATGCGAAAAAAGCAATAAAAACGTATTCCAACATAATTCCTAATCCAAACGTGCAAAATGTCTAAAAATGCCTGTGATATTGAATACATGTGAGTTTTACTAGATACAGTTGTTTTTCAATGGTTTGCAAATACAAAAATGAGGTTTTACTCAATATGACTGTATACTGTAACACTCAATATGACAGTTATTTAAACATAACTCCTACACCACACATGAAAAATGGCTAATAATGCTTGAAATAATGCATCTTTGGGAGTTTTATTCGAAACATATGCTTTTTTGAATCTTGCAAATTCAAAAAGTAGTTTACTATAATAGTCCTTACAATCCTGAGATAATGCGAAAAAAGCCAGAAAAATGTATTCAAGCAAAACTTCTAAACAACACATGGAAAATGGCTACTTATACCAAGATATATGTATTTGTGTTAGTTGTACTAGAAAAAAGCATCTTTTGTGAGGTTCACAAAGACACAAGTTAGTTTTTTTATTCAATATAACAGTACTAAATATGAAAGGTTTATAATCATAACTCCAAAACCAAACATGAAATTTGTCTTGAAAAGCCTGTAATATTGAATGTATGTGAGTCTTACCGGAATCAGGTATTTTGGAAAGGATCACAAATACAAAAATCAGGTTTTGTCAAAAATCAGGTTTGTCAAACTCAAAATGTCAGTTTTTGAAACATAACTCCAAAAATACACATGCAAAATGTCTAATAATGCCTGAAGAAATGCATCTTTGAGAGTTTTCCAGAAAAAAAAAACAATTGGTAGGGTTTGCAAAAACAAAAAGTATATTTTTACTCAATTTGACAGTAATGTACTTAGAATCCTGAGATAATGCGAAAAAAGCAATAAAAACGTATTCCAACATAATTCCTAATCCAAACGTGCAAAATGTCTAAAAATGCCTGTGATATTGAATACATGTGAGTTTTACTAGATACAGTTGTTTTTCTATGGTTTGCAAATACAAAAATGAGGTTTTACTCAATATGACTGTATACTGTAACACTCAATATGACAGTTATTTAAACATAACTCCTACACCACACATGAAAAATGGCTAATAATGCCTGAAATAATGCACCTTTGGGAGTTTTATTCGAAACATATGCTTTTTAAATCTTGCAAATGCAAAAAGTAGTTTTTTACTCAATATGACTATTATAGTCTTACAATCCTGAGATAATGCGAAAAAAGCCAGAAAAATGTATTCAAGCATAACTTCTAAACAACACATGGAAAATGGCTACTAATGCCAAGATATATGTATTTTTGTTAGATGTACTAGAAAAATCATCTTTTGTGAGTTTCACAAAGACACAAGTTAGTTTTTTTATTCAATATAACAGTACTAAATATGAAAGGTTTATCATCATAACTCCAAAACCAAACATGAAATTTGTCTTGAAAAAGCCTGTAATATTGAATGTATGTGAGTTTTACCGGAATCAGATATTTTGGAAAGGATCACAAATACAAAAATCAGGTTTTGTCCAAAAATCAGGTTTGTCAAACTCAAAATGTCAGTTTTTGAAACATAACTCCAAAAATACACATGCAAAATGTCTAATAATGCCTGAAGAAATGCATCTTTGAGAGTTTTCCAGAAAAAAAACATTTGGTAGGGTTTGCAAAAACAAAAAGTATATTTTTACTCAATTTGACAGTAATGTACTTAGAATCCCTGAGATAATGCGAAAAAAGCAATAAAAATGTATTCCAACATAATTCCCTAATCCAAACGTGCAACGTGTCTAAAAATGCCCGTGATATTGAATACATGTGAGTTTTACGAGATACAGTTGTTTTTCTATGGTTTGCAAATACAAAAATGAGGTTTTACTCAATATGACTGTATACTGTAACACTCATTTAAACATAACTCCTACACCACACATGAAAAATGGCTAATAATGCCTGAAATAATGCACCTTTGGGAGTTTTATTCGAAACATATGCTTTTTTAAATCTTGCAAATGCAAAAAGTAGTTTTTTACTCAATATGACTAATAGTCTTACAATCCTGAGATAATGCGAAAAAAGCCAGAAAAATGTATTCAAGCATAACTTCTAAACAACACATGGAAAATGGCTACTAATGCCAAGATATATGTATTTTTGTTAGTTGTACTAGAAAAATCATCTTTTGTGAGGTTCACAAAGACACAAGTTAGTTTTTTTATTCAATATAACAGTACTAAATATGAAAGGTTTATAATCATAACTCCAAAACCAAACATGAAATTTGTCTTGAAAAGCCTGTAATATTGAATATGTGAGTTTTACCGGAATCAGGTATTTTGGAAAGGATCACAAATACAAAAATCAGGTTTGTCAAAAATCAGGTTTGTCAAACTCAAAATGTCAGTTTTTGAAACATAACTCCAAAAATACACATGCAAAATGTCTAATAATGCCTGAAGAAATGCATCTTTGAGAGTTTTCCAGAAAAAAAACATTTGGTAGGGTTTGCAAAAACAAAAAGTAATATTTTTACTCAATTTGACAGTAATGTACTTAGAATCCTGAGATAATGCGAAAAAAGCAATAAAAACGTATTCCAACATAATTCCTAATCCAAACGTGCAAAATGTCTAAAAATGCCTGTGATATTGAATACATGTGAGTTTTACTAGATACAGTTGTTTTTCAATGGTTTGCAAATACAAAAATGAGGTTTTACTCAATATGACTGTATACTGTAACACTCAATATGACAGTTATTTAAACATAACTCCTACACCACACATGAAAAATGGCTAATAATGCTTGAAATAAATGCATCTTTGGGAGTTTTATTCGAAACATATGCTTTTTTGAATCTTGCAAATTCAAAAAGTAGTTTTTTACTCATATGACTATAATAGTCTTACAATCCTGAGATAATGCGAAAAAAGCCAGAAAAATGTATTCAAGCAAAACTTCTAAACAACACATGGAAAATGGCTACTTATACCAAGATATATGTATTTTTGTTAGTTGTACTAGAAAAAGCATCTTTTGTGAGGTTCACAAAGACACAAGTTAGTTTTTTTTATTCAATATAACAGTACTAAATATGAAAGGTTTATAATCATAACTCCAAAACCAAACATGAAATTTGTCTTGAAAAGCCTGTAATATTGAATGTATGTGAGTCTTACCGGAATCAGGTATTTTGGAAAGGATCACAAATACAAAAATCAGGTTTTGTCAAAAATCAGGTTTGTCAAACTCAAAATGTCAGTTTTTGAAACATAACTCCAAAAATACACATGCAAAATGTCTAATAATGCCTGAAGAAATGCATCTTTGAGAGTTTTCCAGAAAAAAAAAAACAATTGGTAGGGTTTGCAAAAACAAAAAGTATATTTTTACTCAATTTGACAGTAATGTACTTAGAATCCTGAGATAATGCGAAAAAAGCAATAAAAACGTATTCCAACATAATTCCTAATCCAAACGTGCAAAATGTCTAAAAATGCCTGTGATATTGAATACATGTGAGTTTTACTAGATACAGTTGTTTTTTCTATGGTTTGCAAATACAAAAATGAGGTTTTACTCAATATGACTGTATACTGTAACACTCAATATGACAGTTATTTAAACATAACTCCTACAACACACATGAAAAAATGGCTAATAATGCCTGAAATAATGCACCTTTGGGAGTTTTATTCGAAACATATGCTTTTTTAAATCTTGCAAATGCAAAAAGTAGTTTTTTACTCAATATGACTATTATAGTCTTACAATCCTGAGATAATGCGAAAAAAGCCAGAAAAATGTATTCAAGCATAACTTCTAAACAACACATGGAAAATGGCTACTAATGCCAAGATATATGTATTTTTGTTAGATGTACTAGAAAAATCATCTTTTGTGAGTTTCACAAAGACACAAGTTAGTTTTTTATTCAATATAACAGTACTAAATATGAAAGGTTTATCATCATAACTCCAAAACCAAACATGAAATTTGTCTTGAAAAGCCTGTAATATTGAATGTATGTGAGTTTTACCGGAATCAGATATTTTGGAAAGGATCACAAATACAAAAATCAGGTTTTGTCCAAAATCAGGTTTGTCAAACTCAAAATGTCAGTTTTTGAAACATAACTCCAAAAATACACATGCAAAATGTCTAATAATGCCTGAAGAAATGCATCTTTGAGAGTTTTCCAGAAAAAAAACATTTGGTAGGGTTTGCAAAAACAAAAAGTATATTTTTACTCAATTTGACAGTAATGTACTTAGAATCCTGAGATAATGCGAAAAAAGCAATAAAAATGTATTCCAACATAATTCCTAATCCAAACGTGCAACGTGTCTAAAAATGCCCGTGATATTGAATACATGTGAGTTTTACGAGATACAGTTGTTTTTCTATGGTTTGCAAATACAAAAATGAGGTTTTACTCAATATGACTGTATACTGTAACACTCATTTAAACATAACTCCTACACCACACATGAAAAATGGCTAATAATGCCTGAAATAATGCACCTTTGGGAGTTTTATTCGAAACATATGCTTTTTTAAATCTTGCAAATGCAAAAAGTAGTTTTTTACTCAATATGACTAATAGTCTTACAATCCTGAGATAATGCGAAAAAAGCCAGAAAAATGTATTCAAGCATAACTTCTAAACAACACATGGAAAATGGCTACTAATGCCAAGATATATGTATTTTTGTTAGTTGTACTAGAAAAATCATCTTTTGTGAGGTTCACAAAGACACAAGTTAGTTTTTTTTATTCAATATAACAGTACTAAATATGAAAGGTTTATAATCATAACTCCAAAACCAAACATGAAATTTGTCTTGAAAAGCCTGTAATATTGAATATGTGAGTTTTACCGGAATCAGGTATTTTGGAAAGGATCACAAATACAAAAATCAGGTTTTGTCAAAAATCAGGTTTGTCAAACTCAAAATGTCAGTTTTTGAAACATAACTCCAAAAATACACATGCAAAATGTCTAATAATGCCTGAAGAAATGCATCTTGAGAGTTTTCCAGAAAAAAAACATTTGGTAGGGTTTGCAAAAACAAAAAGTAATATTTTTACTCAATTTGACAGTAATGTACTTAGAATCCTGAGATAATGCGAAAAAAGCAATAAAAACGTATTCCAACATAATTCCTAATCCAAACGTGCAAAATGTCTAAAAATGCCTGTGATATTGAATACATGTGAGTTTTAACTAGATACAGTTGTTTTTCAATGGTTTGCAAATACAAAAATGAGGTTTTACTCAATATGACTGTATACTGTAACACTCAATATGACAGTTATTTAAACATAACTCCTACACCACACATGAAAAATGGCTAATAATGCTTGAAATAATGCATCTTTGGGAGTTTTATTCGAAACATATGCTTTTTTAAATCTTGCAAATGCAAAAAAGTAGTTTTTTACTCAATATGGACTATAATAGTCTTACAATCCTGAGATAATGCGAAAAAAGCCAGAAAAATGTATTCAAGCATAACTTCTAAACAACACATGGAAAATGGCTACTAATACCAAGATATATGTATTTTGTTAGTTGTACTAGAAAAAGCATCTTTTGTGAGGTTCACAAAGACACAAGTTAGTTTTTTTATTCAATATAACAGTACTAAATATGAAAGGTTTATAATCATAACTCCAAAACCAAACATGAAATTTGTCTTGAAAAGCCTGTAATATTGAATTTATGTGAGTCTTACCGGAATCAGGTATTTTGGAAAGGATCACAAATACAAAAATCAGGTTTTGTCAAAAATCAGGTTTGTCAAACTCAAAATGTCAGTTTTTGAAACATAACTCCAAAAATACACATGCAAAATGTCTAATAATGCCCTGAAGAAATGCATCTTTGAGAGTTTTCCCAGAAAAAACAAACAATTGGTAGGGTTTGCAAAAACAAAAAGTATATTTTTTACTCAATTTGACAGTAATGTACTTAGAATCCTGAGATAATGCGAAAAAAGCAATAAAAACGTATTCCAACATAATTCCTAATCCAAACGTGCAAAATGTCTAAAAATGCCTGTGATATTGAATACATGTGAGTTTTACTAGATACAGTTGTTTTTCTATGGTTTGCAAATACAAAAATGAGGTTTTACTCAATATGACTGTATACTGTAACACTCAATATGACAGTTATTTAAACATAACTCCTACACCACACATGAAAAATGGCTAATAATGCTTGAAATAATGCATCTTTGGGAGTTTTATTCGAAACATATGCTTTTTTAAATCTTGCAAATGCAAAAAGTAGTTTTTTACTCAATATGACTATAATAGTCTTAGAATCCTGAGATAATGCGAAAAAAGCAATAAAAATGTATTCAAGCATAACTTCTAAACAACGCATGGAAAATGGCTACTAATACCAAGATATATGTATTTTTGTTAGTTGTACTAGAAAAATCATCTTTTGTGAGGTTCACAAAGACACAAGTTAGTTTTTTTTTCAATATAACAGTACTAAATATGAAAGGTTTATAATCATAACTCCAAAACCAAATATGAAATTTGTCTTGAAAAGCCTGTAATATTGAATATGTGAGTTTTACCGGAATCAGGTATTTTGGAAAGGATCACAAATACAAAAATCAGGTTTTGTCAAAAATCAGGTTTGTCAAACTCAAAATGTCAGTTTTTGAAACATAACTCCAAAAATACACATGCAAAATGTCTAATAATGCCTGAAGAAATGCATCTTTGAGAGTTTTCCAGAAAAAAAAACATTTGGTAGGGTTTGCAAAAACAAAAAGTAATATTTTTACTCAATTTGACAGTAATGTACTTAGAATCCTGAGATAATGCGAAAAAAGCAATAAAAACGTATTCCAACATAATTCCTAATCCAAACGTGCAAAATGTCTAAAAATGCCTGTGATATTGAATACATGTGAGTTTTACTAGATACAGTTGTTTTTCAATGGTTTGCAAATACAAAAATGAGGTTTTACTCAATATGACTGTATACTGTAACACTCAATATGACAGTTATTTAAACATAACTCCTACACCACACATGAAAAATGGCTAATAATGCTTGAAATAATGCATCTTTGGGAGTTTTATTCGAAACATATGCTTTTTTGAATCTTGCAAATTCAAAAAGTAGTTTTTTACTCAATATGACTATAATAGTCTTACAATCCTGAGATAATGCGAAAAAAGCCAGAAAAATGTATTCAAGCAAAACTTCTAAACAACACATGGAAAATGGCTACTTATACCAAGATATATGTATTTTTGTTAGTTGTACTAGAAAAAGCATCTTTTGTGAGGTTCACAAAGACACAAGTTAGTTTTTTTATTCAATATAACAGTACTAAATATGAAAGGTTTATAATCATAACTCCAAAACCAAACATGAAATTTGTCTTGAAAAGCCTGTAATATTGAATGTATGTGAGTCTTACCGGAATCAGGTATTTTGGAAAGGATCACAAATACAAAAATCAGGTTTTGTCAAAAATCAGGTTTGTCAAACTCAAAATGTCAGTTTTTGAAACATAACTCCAAAAATACACATGCAAAATGTCTAATAATGCCTGAAGAAATGCATCTTTGAGAGTTTTCCAGAAAAAAAAAAACAATTGGTAGGGTTTGCAAAAACAAAAAGTATATTTTTACTCAATTTGACAGTAATGTACTTAGAATCCTGAGATAATGCGAAAAAAGCAATAAAAACGTATTCCAACATAATTCCTAATCCAAACGTGCAAAATGTCTAAAAATGCCTGTGATATTGAATACATGTGAGTTTTACTAGATACAGTTGTTTTTCAATGGTTTGCAAATACAAAAATGAGGTTTTACTCAATATGACTGTATACTGTAACACTCAATATGACAGTTATTTAAACATAACTCCTACGCCACACATGAAAAATGGCTAATAATGCCTGAAATAATGCACCTTTGGGAGTTTTATTCGAAACATATGCTTTTTTAAATCTTGCAAATGCAAAAAGTAGTTTTTTACTCAATATGACTATTATAGTCTTACAATCCTGAGATAATGCGAAAAAAGCCAGAAAAATGTATTCAAGCATAACTTCTAAACAACACATGGAAAATGGCTACTAATGCCAAGATATATGTATTTTTGTTAGTTGTACTAGAAAAATCATCTTTTGTCAGTTTCACAAAGACACAAGTTAGTTTTTTTATTCAATATAACAGTACTAAATATGAAAGGTTTATAATCATAACTCCAAAACCAAACATGAAATTTGTCTTGAAAAGCCTGTAATATTGAATGTATGTGAGTTTTACCGGAATCAGATATTTTGGAAAGGATCACAAATACAAAAATCAGGTTTTGTCCAAAATCAGGTTTGTCAAACTCAAAATGTCAGTTTTTGAAACATAACTCCAAAAATACACATGCAAAATGTCTAATAATGCCTGAAGAAATGCATCTTTGAGAGTTTTCCAGAAAAAAAACATTTGGTAGGGTTTGCAAAAACAAAAAGTATATTTTTACTCAATTTGACAGTAATGTACTTAGAATCCTGAGATAATGCGAAAAAAGCAATAAAAATGTATTCCAACATAATTCCTAATCCAAACGTGCAACGTGTCTAAAAATGCCCGTGATATTGAATACATGTGAGTTTTACGAGATACAGTTGTTTTTCTATGGTTTGCAAATACAAAAATGAGGTTTTACTCAATATGACTGTATACTGTAACACTCATTTAAACATAACTCCTACACCACACATGAAAAATGGCTAATAATGCCTGAAATAATGCACCTTTGGGAGTTTTATTCGAAACAAATGCTTTTTTAAATCTTGCAAATGCAAAAAGTAGTTTTTTACTCAATATGACTAATAGTCTTACAATCCTGAGATA
Organism: Nerophis ophidion; assembly: GCF_033978795.1. Taxonomy (NCBI): domain Eukaryota; kingdom Metazoa; phylum Chordata; class Actinopteri; order Syngnathiformes; family Syngnathidae; genus Nerophis; species Nerophis ophidion. The sequence continues at coordinate 36,103 of NW_026907197.1, read as the reverse complement.
ATGCGAAAAAAGCCAGAAAAATGTATTCAAGCATAACTTCTAAACAACACATGGAAAATGGCTACTAATGCCAAGATATATGTATTTTTGTTAGTTGTACTAGAAAAATCATCTTTTGTGAGGTTCACAAAGACACAAGTTAGTTTTTTTATTCAATATAACAGTACTAAATATGAAAGGTTTATAATCATAACTCCAAAACCAAACATGAAATTTGTCTTGAAAAGCCTGTAATATTGAATATGTGAGTTTTACCGGAATCAGGTATTTTGGAAAGGATCACAAATACAAAAATCAGGTTTTGTCAAAAATCAAGTTTGTCAAACTCAAAATGTCAGTTTTTGAAACATAACTCCAAAAATACACATGCAAAATGTCTAATAATGCCTGAAGAGATGCATCTTTGAGAGTTTTCCAGAAAAAAAACATTTGGTAGGGTTTGCAAAAACAAAAAGTAATAGTTTCACTCAATTTGACAGTAATGTACTTAGAATCCTGAGATAATGCGAAAAAAGCAATAAAAACGTATTCCAACATAATTCCTAATCCAAACGTGCAAAATGTCTAAAAATGCCTGTGATATTGAATACATGTGAGTTTTACTAGATACAGTTGTTTTTCAATGGTTTGCAAATACAAAAATGAGGTTTTACTCAATATGACTGTATACTGTAGCACTCAATATGACAGTTATTTAAACATAACTCCTACACCACACATGAAAAATGGCTAATAATGCTTGAAATAATGCATCTTTGGGAGTTTTATTCGAAACATATGCTTTTTTAAATCTTGCAAATGCAAAAAGTAGTTTTTTACTCAATATGACTATAATAGTCTTACAATCCTGAGATAATGCGAAAAAAGCCAGAAAAATGTATTCAAGCATAACTTCTAAACAACACATGGAAAATGGCTACTAATACCAAGATATATGTATTTTTGTTAGTTGTACTAGAAAAAGCATCTTTTGTGAGGTTCACAAAGACACAAGTTAGTTTTTTTATTCAATATAACAGTACTAAATATGAAAGGTTTATAATCATAACTCCAAAACCAAACATGAAATTTGTCTTGAAAAGCCTGTAATATTGAATTTATGTGAGTCTTACCGGAATCAGGTATTTTGGAAAGGATCACAAATACAAAAATCAGGTTTTGTCAAAAATCAGGTTTGTCAAACTCAAAATGTCAGTTTTTGAAACATAACTCCAAAAATACACATGCAAAATGTCTAATAATGCCTGAAGAAATGCATCTTTGAGAGTTTTCCAGAAAAAAAAACAATTGGTAGGGTTTGCAAAAACAAAAAGTATATTTTTACTCAATTTGACAGTAATGTACTTAGAATCCTGAGATAATGCGAAAAAAGCAATAAAAACGTATTCCAACATAATTCCTAATCCAAACGTGCAAAATGTCTAAAAATGCCTGTGATATTGAATACATGTGAGTTTTACTAGATACAGTTGTTTTTCTATGGTTTGCAAATACAAAAATGAGGTTTTACTCAATATGACTGTATACTGTAACACTCAATATGACAGTTATTTAAACATAACTCCTACACCACACATGAAAAATGGCTAATAATGCCTGAAATAATGCACCTTTGGGAGTTTTATTCGAAACATATGCTTTTTTAAATCTTGCAAATGCAAAAAGTAGTTTTTTACTCAATATGACTATTATAGTCTTACAATCCTGAGATAATGCGAAAAAAGCCAGAAAAATGTATTCAAGCATAACTTCTAAACAACACATGGAAAATGGCTACTAATGCCAAGATATATGTATTTTTGTTAGTTGTAATAGAAAAATCATCTTTTGTGAGTTTCACAAAGACACAAGTTAGTTTTTTTATTCAATATAACAGTACTAAATATGAAAGGTTTATCATCATAACTCCAAAACCAAACATGAAATTTGTCTTGAAAAGCCTGTAATATTGAATGTATGTGAGTTTTACCGGAATCAGATATTTTGGAAAGGATCACAAATACAAAAATCAGGTTTTGTCCAAAATCAGGTTTGTCAAACTCAAAATGTCAGTTTTTGAAACATAACTCCAAAAATACACATGCAAAATGTCTAATAATGCCTGAAGAAATGCATCTTTGAGAGTTTTCCAGAAAAAAAACATTTGGTAGGGTTTGCAAAAACAAAAAGTAATTTTTTTACTCAATTTGACAGTAATGTACCTGACTCCTGAGATAATGCGAAAAAAACAATAAAAATGTATTCCAACATAATTCCTAATCCAAACGTGCAAAATGTCAAAAAATGCCTGTGATATTGAATACATGTGAGTTTTACTAGATACAGTTTTTTTTCTATGGTTTGCAAATACAAAAATGAGGTTTTACTCAATATGACTGTATACTGTAACACTCAATATGACAGTTATTTAAACATAACTCCTACACCACACATGAAAAATGGCTAATAATGCTTGAAATAATGCATCTTTGGGAGTTTTATTCGAAACATATGCTTTTTTGAATCTTGCAAATTCAAAAAGTAGTTTTTTACTCAATATGACTATAATAGTCTTACAATCCTGAGATAATGCGAAAAAAGCCAGAAAAATGTATTCAAGCAAAACTTCTAAACAACACATGGAAAATGGCTACTTATACCAAGATATATGTATTTTTGTTAGTTGTACTAGAAAAAGCATCTTTTGTGAGGTTCACAAAGACACAAGTTAGTTTTTTTATTCAATATAACAGTACTAAATATGAAAGGTTTATAATCATAACTCCAAAACCAAACATGAAATTTGTCTTGAAAAGCCTGTAATATTGAATGTATGTGAGTCTTACCGGAATCAGGTATTTTGGAAAGGATCACAAATACAAAAATCAGGTTTTGTCAAAAATCAGGTTTGTCAAACTCAAAATGTCAGTTTTTGAAACATAACTCCAAAAATACACATGCAAAATGTCTAATAATGCCTGAAGAAATGCATCTTTGAGAGTTTTCCAGAAAAAAAAAACAATTGGTAGGGTTTGCAAAAACAAAAAGTATATTTTTACTCAATTTGACAGTAATGTACTTAGAATCCTGAGATAATGCGAAAAAAGCAATAAAAACGTATTCCAACATAATTCCTAATCCAAACGTGCAAAATGTCTAAAAATGCCTGTGATATTGAATACATGTGAGTTTTACTAGATACAGTTGTTTTTCTATGGTTTGCAAATACAAAAATGAGGTTTTACTCAATATGACTGTATACTGTAACACTCAATATGACAGTTATTTAAACATAACTCCTACACCACACATGAAAAATGGCTAATAATGCCTGAAATAATGCACCTTTGGGAGTTTTATTCGAAACATATGCTTTTTTAAATCTTGCAAATGCAAAAAGTAGTTTTTTACTCAATATGACTATTATAGTCTTACAATCCTGAGATAATGCGAAAAAAGCCAGAAAAATGTATTCAAGCATAACTTCTAAACAACACATGGAAAATGGCTACTAATGCCAAGATATATGTATTTTTGTTAGATGTACTAGAAAAATCATCTTTTGTGAGTTTCACAAAGACACAAGTTAGTTTTTTTATTCAATATAACAGTACTAAATATGAAAGGTTTATCATCATAACTCCAAAACCAAGCATGAAATTTGTCTTGAAAAGCCTGTAATATTGAATATGTGAGTTTTACCGGAATCAGGTATTTTGGAAAGGATCACAAATACAAAAATCAGGTTTTGTCAAAAATCAGGTTTGTCAAACTCAAAATGTCAGTTTTTGAAACATAACTCCAAAAATACACATGCAAAATGTCTAATAATGCCTGAAGAAATGCATCTTTGAGAGTTTTCCAGAAAAAAAACATTTGGTAGGGTTTGCAAAAACAAAAAGTATATTTTTACTCAATTTGACAGTAATGTACTTAGAATCCTGAGATAATGCGAAAAAAGCAATAAAAACGTATTCCAACATAATTCCTAATCCAAACGTGCAAAATGTCTAAAAATGCCTGTGATATTGAATACATGTGAGTTTTACTAGATACAGTTGTTTATCTATGGTTTGCAAATACAAAAATGAGGTTTTACTCAATATGACTGTATACTGTAACACTCAATATGACAGTTATTTAAACATAACTCCTACACCACACATGAAAAATGGCTATTAATGCCTGAAATAATGCATCTTTGGGAGTTTTATTCGAAACATATGCTTTTTTAAATCTTGCAAATGCAAAAAGTAGTTTTTTACTCAATATGACTATAATAGTCTTACAATCCTGAGATAATGCGAAAAAAGCCAGAAAAATGTATTCAAACATAACTTCTAAACAACACATGGAAAATGGCTACTAATGCCAAGATATATGTATTTTTGTTAGTTGTACTAGAAAAATCATCTTTTGTGAGGTTCACAAAGACACAAGTTAGTTTTTTTTTTCAATATAACAGTACTAAATATGAAAGGTTTATAATCATAACTCCAAAACCAAACATGAAATTTGTCTTGAAAAGCCTGTAATATTGAATATGTGAGTTTTACCGGAATCAGGTATTTTGGAAAGGATCACAAATACAAAAATCAGGTTTTGTCAAAAATCAGGTTTGTCAAACTCAAACTGTCAGTTTTTGAAACATAACTCCAAAAATACACATACAAAATGTCTAATAATGCCTGAAGAAATGCATCTTTGAGAGTTTTCCAGAAAAAAAATATTTGGTAGGGTTTGCAATAACAAAAAGTAATATTTTTACTCAATTTGACAGTAAAGTACTTAGAATCCTGAGATAATGCGAAAAAAGCAATAAAAACGTATTCCAACATAATTCCTAATCCAAACGTGCAAAATGTCTAAAAATGCCTGTGATATTGAATACATGTGAGTTTTACTAGATACTGTTGTTTTTCAATGGTTTGCAAATACAAAAATGAGGTTTTACTCAATATGACTGTATACTTTAACACTCAATATGACAGTTATTTAAACATAACTCCTACACCACACATGAAAAAGGGCTAATAATGCTTGAAATAATGCATCTTTGGGAGTTTTATTCGAAACATATGCTTTTTTAAATCTTGCAAATGCAAAAAGTAGTTTTTTACTCAATATGACTATAATAGTCTTACAATCCTGAGATAATGCGAAAAAAGCAATAAAAATGTATTCAAGCATAACTTCTAAACAACACATGGAAAATGGCTACTAATACCAAGATATATGTATTTTTGTTAGTTGTACTAGAAAAATCATCTTTTGTGAGGTTCACAAAGACACAAGTTAGTTTTTTTATTCAATATAACAGTACTAAATATGAAAGGTTTATAATCATAACTCCAAAACCAAACATGAAATTTGTCTTGAAAAGCCTGTAATATTGAATATGTGAGTTTTACCGGAATCAGGTATTTTGGAAAGGATCACAAATACAAAAATCAGGTTTTGTCAAAAATCAGGTTTGTCAAACTCAAAATGTCAGTTTTTGAAACATAACTCCAAAAATACACATGCAAAATGTCTAATAATGCCTGAAGAAATGCATCTTTGAGAGTTTTCCAGAAAAAAAAAACATTTGGTAGGGTTTGCAAAAACAAAAAGTAATATTTTTACTCAATTTGACAGTAATGTACTTAGAATCCTGAGATAATGCGAAAAAAGCAATAAAAACGTATTCCAACATAATTCCTAATCCAAACGTGCAAAATGTCTAAAAATGCCTGTGATATTGAATACATGTGAGTTTTACTAGATACAGTTGTTTTTCAATGGTTTGCAAATACAAAAATGAGGTTTTACTCAATATGACTGTATACTGTAACACTCAATATGACAGTTATTTAAACATAACTCCTACACCACACATGAAAAATGGCTAATAATGCTTGAAATAATGCATCTTTGGGAGTTTTATTCGAAACATATGCTTTTTTGAATCTTGCAAATTCAAAAAGTAGTTTTTTACTCAATATGACTATAATAGTCTTACAATCCTGAGATAATGCGAAAAAAGCCAGAAAAATGTATTCAAGCAAAACTTCTAAACAACACATGGAAAATGGCTACTTATACCAAGATATATGTATTTGTGTTAGTTGTACTAGAAAAAGCATCTTTTGTGAGGTTCACAAAGACACAAGTTAGTTTTTTTATTCAATATAACAGTACTAAATATGAAAGGTTTATAATCATAACTCCAAAACCAAACATGAAATTTGTCTTGAAAAGCCTGTAATATTGAATGTATGTGAGTCTTACCGGAATCAGGTATTTTGGAAAGGATCACAAATACAAAAATCAGGTTTTGTCAAAAATCAGGTTTGTCAAACTCAAAATGTCAGTTTTTGAAACATAACTCCAAAAATACACATGCAAAATGTCTAATAATGCCTGAAGAAATGCATCTTTGAGAGTTTTCCAGAAAAAAAAAACAATTGGTAGGGTTTGCAAAAACAAAAAGTATATTTTTACTCAATTTGACAGTAATGTACTTAGAATCCTGAGATAATGCGAAAAAAGCAATAAAAACGTATTCCAACATAATTCCAAATCCAAACGTGCAAAATGTCTAAAAATGCCTGTGATATTGAATACATGTGAGTTTTACTAGATACAGTTGTTTTTCTATGGTTTGCAAATACAAAAATGAGGTTTTACTCAATATGACTGTATACTGTAACACTCAATATGACAGTTATTTAAACATAACTCCTACACCACACATGAAAAATGGCTAATAATGCCTGAAATAATGCACCTTTGGGAGTTTTATTCGAAACATATGCTTTTTTAAATCTTGCAAATGCAAAAAGTAGTTTTTTACTCAATATGACTATTATAGTCTTACAATCCTGAGATAATGCGAAAAAAGCCAGAAAAATGTATTCAAGCATAACTTCTAAACAACACATGGAAAATGGCTACTAATGCCAAGATATATGTATTTTTGTTAGATGTACTAGAAAAATCATCTTTTGTGAGTTTCACAAAGACACAAGTTAGTTTTTTTATTCAATATAACAGTACTAAATATGAAAGGTTTATCATCATAACTCCAAAACCAAACATGAAATTTGTCTTGAAAAGCCTGTAATATTGAATGTATGTGAGTTTTACCGGAATCAGATATTTTGGAAAGGATCACAAATACAAAAATCAGGTTTTGTCCAAAATCAGGTTTGTCAAACTCAAAATGTCAGTTTTTGAAACATAACTCCAAAAATACACATGCAAAATGTCTAATAATGCCTGAAGAAATGCATCTTTGAGAGTTTTCCAGAAAAAAAACATTTGGTAGGGTTTGCAAAAACAAAAAGTATATTTTTACTCAATTTGACAGTAATGTACTTAGAATCCTGAGATAATGCGAAAAAAGCAATAAAAATGTATTCCAACATAATTCCTAATCCAAACGTGCAACGTGTCTAAAAATGCCCGTGATATTGAATACATGTGAGTTTTACGAGATACAGTTGTTTTTCTATGGTTTGCAAATACAAAAATGAGGTTTTACTCAATATGACTGTATACTGTAACACTCATTTAAACATAACTCCTACACCACACATGAAAAATGGCTAATAATGCCTGAAATAATGCACCTTTGGGAGTTTTATTCGAAACATATGCTTTTTTAAATCTTGCAAATGCAAAAAGTAGTTTTTTACTCAATATGACTAATAGTCTTACAATCCTGAGATAATGCGAAAAAAGCCAGAAAAATGTATTCAAGCATAACTTCTAAACAACACATGGAAAATGGCTACTAATGCCAAGATATATGTATTTTTGTTAGTTGTACTAGAAAAATCATCTTTTGTGAGGTTCACAAAGACACAAGTTAGTTTTTTTATTCAATATAACAGTACTAAATATGAAAGGTTTATAATCATAACTCCAAAACCAAACATGAAATTTGTCTTGAAAAGCCTGTAATATTGAATATGTGAGTTTTACCGGAATCAGGTATTTTGGAAAGGATCACAAATACAAAAATCAGGTTTTGTCAAAAATCAGGTTTGTCAAACTCAAAATGTCAGTTTTTGAAACATAACTCCAAAAATACACATGCAAAATGTCTAATAATGCCTGAAGAAATGCATCTTTGAGAGTTTTCCAGAAAAAAAACATTTGGTAGGGTTTGCAAAAACAAAAAGTAATATTTTTACTCAATTTGACAGTAATGTACTTAGAATCCTGAGATAATGCGAAAAAAGCAATAAAAACGTATTCCAACATAATTCCTAATCCAAACGTGCAAAATGTCTAAAAATGCCTGTGATATTGAATACATGTGAGTTTTACTAGATACAGTTGTTTTTCAATGGTTTGCAAATACAAAAATGAGGTTTTACTCAATATGACTGTATACTGTAACACTCAATATGACAGTTATTTAAACATAACTCCTACACCACACATGAAAAATGGCTAATAATGCTTGAAATAATGCATCTTTGGGAGTTTTATTCGAAACATATGCTTTTTTGAATCTTGCAAATTCAAAAAGTAGTTTTTTACTCAATATGACTATAATAGTCTTACAATCCTGAGATAATGCGAAAAAAGCCAGAAAAATGTATTCAAGCAAAACTTCTAAACAACACATGGAAAATGGCTACTTATACCAAGATATATGTATTTTTGTTAGTTGTACTAGAAAAAGCATCTTTTGTGAGGTTCACAAAGACACAAGTTAGTTTTTTTATTCAATATAACAGTACTAAATATGAAAGGTTTATAATCATAACTCCAAAACCAAACATGAAATTTGTCTTGAAAAGCCTGTAATATTGAATGTATGTGAGTCTTACCGGAATCAGGTATTTTGGAAAGGATCACAAATACAAAAATCAGGTTTTGTCAAAAATCAGGTTTGTCAAACTCAAAATGTCAGTTTTTGAAACATAACTCCAAAAATACACATGCAAAATGTCTAATAATGCCTGAAGAAATGCATCTTTGAGAGTTTTCCAGAAAAAAAAAACAATTGGTAGGGTTTGCAAAAACAAAAAGTATATTTTTACTCAATTTGACAGTAATGTACTTAGAATCCTGAGATAATGCGAAAAAAGCAATAAAAACGTATTCCAACATAATTCCTAATCCAAACGTGCAAAATGTCTAAAAATGCCTGTGATATTGAATACATGTGAGTTTTACTAGATACAGTTGTTTTTCTATGGTTTGCAAATACAAAAATGAGGTTTTACTCAATATGACTGTATACTGTAACACTCAATATGACAGTTATTTAAACATAACTCCTACAACACACATGAAAAATGGCTAATAATGCCTGAAATAATGCACCTTTGGGAGTTTTATTCGAAACATATGCTTTTTTAAATCTTGCAAATGCAAAAAGTAGTTTTTTACTCAATATGACTATTATAGTCTTACAATCCTGAGATAATGCGAAAAAAGCCAGAAAAATGTATTCAAGCATAACTTCTAAACAACACATGGAAAATGGCTACTAATGCCAAGATATATGTATTTTTGTTAGATGTACTAGAAAAATCATCTTTTGTGAGTTTCACAAAGACACAAGTTAGTTTTTTTATTCAATATAACAGTACTAAATATGAAAGGTTTATCATCATAACTCCAAAACCAAACATGAAATTTGTCTTGAAAAGCCTGTAATATTGAATGTATGTGAGTTTTACCGGAATCAGATATTTTGGAAAGGATCACAAATACAAAAATCAGGTTTTGTCCAAAATCAGGTTTGTCAAACTCAAAATGTCAGTTTTTGAAACATAACTCCAAAAATACACATGCAAAATGTCTAATAATGCCTGAAGAAATGCATCTTTGAGAGTTTTCCAGAAAAAAAACATTTGGTAGGGTTTGCAAAAACAAAAAGTATATTTTTACTCAATTTGACAGTAATGTACTTAGAATCCTGAGATAATGCGAAAAAAGCAATAAAAATGTATTCCAACATAATTCCTAATCCAAACGTGCAACGTGTCTAAAAATGCCCGTGATATTGAATACATGTGAGTTTTACGAGATACAGTTGTTTTTCTATGGTTTGCAAATACAAAAATGAGGTTTTACTCAATATGACTGTATACTGTAACACTCATTTAAACATAACTCCTACACCACACATGAAAAATGGCTAATAATGCCTGAAATAATGCACCTTTGGGAGTTTTATTCGAAACATATGCTTTTTTAAATCTTGCAAATGCAAAAAGTAGTTTTTTACTCAATATGACTAATAGTCTTACAATCCTGAGATAATGCGAAAAAAGCCAGAAAAATGTATTCAAGCATAACTTCTAAACAACACATGGAAAATGGCTACTAATACCAAGATATATGTATTTTTGTTAGTTGTACTAGAAAAATCATCTTTTGTGAGGTTCACAAAGACACAAGTTAGTTTTTTTTTCAATATAACAGTACTAAATATGAAAGGTTTATAATCATAACTCCAAAACCAAATATGAAATTTGTCTTGAAAAGCCTGTAATATTGAATATGTGAGTTTTACCGGAATTAGGTATTTTGGAAAGGATCACAAATACAAAAATCAGGTTTTGTCAAAAATCAGGTTTGTCAAACTCAAAATGTCAGTTTTTGAAACATAACTCCAAAAATACACATGCAAAATGTCTAATAATGCCTGAAGAAATGCATCTTTGAGAGTTTTCCAGAAAAAAAAACATTTGGTAGGGTTTGCAAAAACAAAAAGTAATATTTTTACTCAATTTGACAGTAATGTACTTAGAATCCTGAGATAATGCGAAAAAAGCAATAAAAACGTATTCCAACATAATTCCTAATCCAAACGTGCAAAATGTCTAAAAATGCCTGTGATATTGAATACATGTGAGTTTTACTAGATACAGTTGTTTTTCAATGGTTTGCAAATACAAAAATGAGGTTTTACTCAATATGACTGTATACTGTAACACTCAATATGACAGTTATTTAAACATAACTCCTACACCACACATGAAAAATGGCTAATAATGCTTGAAATAATGCATCTTTGGGAGTTTTATTCGAAACATATGCTTTTTTGAATCTTGCAAATTCAAAAAGTAGTTTTTTACTCAATATGACTATAATAGTCTTACAATCCTGAGATAATGCGAAAAAAGCCAGAAAAATGTATTCAAGCAAAACTTCTAAACAACACATGGAAAATGGCTACTTATACCAAGATATATGTATTTTTGTTAGTTGTACTAGAAAAAGCATCTTTTGTGAGGTTCACAAAGACACAAGTTAGTTTTTTTATTCAATATAACAGTACTAAATATGAAAGGTTTATAATCATAACTCCAAAACCAAACATGAAATTTGTCTTGAAAAGCCTGTAATATTGAATGTATGTGAGTCTTACCGGAATCAGGTATTTTGGAAAGGATCACAAATACAAAAATCAGGTTTTGTCAAAAATCAGGTTTGTCAAACTCAAAATGTCAGTTTTTGAAACATAACTCCAAAAATACACATGCAAAATGTCTAATAATGCCTGAAGAAATGCATCTTTGAGAGTTTTCCAGAAAAAAAAAACAATTGGTAGGGTTTGCAAAAACAAAAAGTATATTTTTACTCAATTTGACAGTAATGTACTTAGAATCCTGAGATAATGCGAAAAAAGCAATAAAAACGTATTCCAACATAATTCCTAATCCAAACGTGCAAAATGTCTAAAAATGCCTGTGATATTGAATACATGTGAGTTTTACTAGATACAGTTGTTTTTCAATGGTTTGCAAATACAAAAATGAGGTTTTACTCAATATGACTGTATACTGTAACACTCAATATGACAGTTATTTAAACATAACTCCTACGCCACACATGAAAAATGGCTAATAATGCCTGAAATAATGCACCTTTGGGAGTTTTATTCGAAACATATGCTTTTTTAAATCTTGCAAATGCAAAAAGTAGTTTTTTACTCAATATGACTATTATAGTCTTACAATCCTGAGATAATGCGAAAAAAGCCAGAAAAATGTATTCAAGCATAACTTCTAAACAACACATGGAAAATGGCTACTAATGCCAAGATATATGTATTTTTGTTAGTTGTACTAGAAAAATCATCTTTTGTCAGTTTCACAAAGACACAAGTTAGTTTTTTTATTCAATATAACAGTACTAAATATGAAAGGTTTATCATCATAACTCCAAAACCAAACATGAAATTCGTCTTGAAAAGCCTGTAATATTGAATGTATGTGAGTTTTACCGGAATCAGATATTTTGGAAAGGATCACAAATACAAAAATCAGGTTTTGTCCAAAATCAGGTTTGTCAAACTCAAAATGTCAGTTTTTGAAACATAACTCCAAAAATACACATGCAAAATGTCTAATAATGCCTGAAGAAATGCATCTTTGAGAGTTTTCCAGAAAAAAAACATTTGGTAGGGTTTGCAAAAACAAAAAGTATATTTTTACTCAATTTGACAGTAATGTACTTAGAATCCTGAGATAATGCGAAAAAAGCAATAAAAATGTATTCCAACATAATTCCTAATCCAAACGTGCAACGTGTCTAAAAATGCCCGTGATATTGAATACATGTGAGTTTTACGAGATACAGTTGTTTTTCTATGGTTTGCAAATACAAAAATGAGGTTTTACTCAATATGACTGTATACTGTAACACTCATTTAAACATAACTCCTACACCACACATGAAAAATGGCTAATAATGCCTGAAATAATGCACCTTTGGGAGTTTTATTCGAAACATATGCTTTTTTAAATCTTGCAAATGCAAAAAGTAGTTTTTTACTCAATATGACTAATAGTCTTACAATCCTGAGATAATGCGAAAAAAGCCAGAAAAATGTATTCAAGCATAACTTCTAAACAACACATGGAAAATGGCTACTAATGCCAAGATATATGTATTTTTGTTAGTTGTACTAGAAAAATCATCTTTTGTGAGGTTCACAAAGACACAAGTTAGTTTTTTTATTCAATATAACAGTACTAAATATGAAAGGTTTATAATCATAACTCCAAAACCAAACATGAAATTTGTCTTGAAAAGCCTGTAATATTGAATATGTGAGTTTTACCGGAATCAGGTATTTTGGAAAGGATCACAAATACAAAAATCAGGTTTTGTCAAAAATCAAGTTTGTCAAACTCAAAATGTCAGTTTTTGAAACATAACTCCAAAAATACACATGCAAAATGTCTAATAATGCCTGAAGAAATGCATCTTTGAGAGTTTTCCAGAAAAAAAACATTTGGTAGGGTTTGCAAAAACAAAAAGTAATATTTTCACTCAATTTGACAGTAATGTACTTAGAATCCTGAGATAATGCGAAAAAAGCAATAAAAACGTATTCCAACATAATTCCTAATCCAAACGTGCAAAATGTCTAAAAATGCCTGTGATATTGAATACATGTGAGTTTTACTAGATACAGTTGTTTTTCAATGGTTTGCAAATACAAAAATGAGGTTTTACTCAATATGACTGTATACTGTAACACTCAATATGACAGTTATTTAAACATAACTCCTACACCACACATGAAAAATGGCTAATAATGCTTGAAATAATGCATCTTTGGGAGTTTTATTCGAAACATATGCTTTTTTAAATCTTGCAAATGCAAAAAGTAGTTTTTTACTCAATATGACTATAATAGTCTTACAATCCTGAGATAATGCGAAAAAAGCCAGAAAAATGTATTCAAGCATAACTTCTAAACAACACATGGAAAATGGCTACTAATACCAAGATATATGTATTTTTGTTAGTTGTACTAGAAAAAGCATCTTTTGTGAGGTTCACAAAGACACAAGTTAGTTTTTTTATTCAATATAACAGTACTAAATATGAAAGGTTTATAATCATAACTCCAAAACCAAACATGAAATTTGTCTTGAAAAGCCTGTAATATTGAATTTATGTGAGTCTTACCGGAATCAGGTATTTTGGAAAGGATCACAAATACAAAAATCAGGTTTTGTCAAAAATCAGGTTTGTCAAACTCAAAATGTCAGTTTTTGAAACATAACTCCAAAAATACACATGCAAAATGTCTAATAATGCCTGAAGAAATGCATCTTTGAGAGTTTTCCAGAAAAAAAAACAATTGGTAGGGTTTGCAAAAACAAAAAGTATATTTTTACTCAATTTGACAGTAATGTACTTAGAATCCTGAGATAATGCGAAAAAAGCAATAAAAACGTATTCCAACATAATTCCTAATCCAAACGTGCAAAATGTCTAAAAATGCCTGTGATATTGAATACATGTGAGTTTTACTAGATACAGTTGTTTTTCTATGGTTTGCAAATACAAAAATGAGGTTTTACTCAATATGACTGTATACTGTAACACTCAATATGACAGTTATTTAAACATAACTCCTACACCACACATGAAAAATGGCTAATAATGCCTGAAATAATGCACCTTTGGGAGTTTTATTCGAAACATATGCTTTTTTAAATCTTGCAAATGCAAAAAGTAGTTTTTTACTCAATATGACTATTATAGTCTTACAATCCTGAGATAATGCGAAAAAAGCCAGAAAAATGTATTCAAGCATAACTTCTAAACAACACATGGAAAATGGCTACTAATGCCAAGATATATGTATTTTTGTTAGTTGTAATAGAAAAATCATCTTTTGTGAGTTTCACAAAGACACAAGTTAGTTTTTTTATTCAATATAACAGTACTAAATATGAAAGGTTTATCATCATAACTCCAAAACCAAACATGAAATTTGTCTTGAAAAGCCTGTAATATTGAATGTATGTGAGTTTTACCGGAATCAGATATTTTGGAAAGGATCACAAATACAAAAATCAGGTTTTGTCCAAAATCAGGTTTGTCAAACTCAAAATGTCAGTTTTTGAAACATAACTCCAAAAATACACATGCAAAATGTCTAATAATGCCTGAAGAAATGCATCTTTGAGAGTTTTCCAGAAAAAAAACATTTGGTAGGGTTTGCAAAAACAAAAAGTAATTTTTTTACTCAATTTGACAGTAATGTACCTGACTCCTGAGATAATGCGAAAAAAACAATAAAAATGTATTCCAACATAATTCCTAATCCAAACGTGCAAAATGTCAAAAAATGCCTGTGATATTGAATACATGTGAGTTTTACTAGATACAGTTTTTTTTCTATGGTTTGCAAATACAAAAATGAGGTTTTACTCAATATGACTGTATACTGTAACACTCAATATGACAGTTATTTAAACATAACTCCTACACCACACATGAAACATTGCTAATAATGCCTGAAATAATGCATCTTTGGGAGTTTTATTCGAAACATATGCTTTTTTAAATCTTGCAAATGCAAAAAGTAGTTTTTTACTCAATATGACTATAATAGTCTTACAATCCTGAGATAATGCGAAAAAAGCCATAAAAATTTATTCAAACATGACTTCTAAACAACACATGCAAAATGGCTAATAATGCCTAGAGATATGTATTTTTGTTAGTTGTAATAGAAAAATCATCTTTTGTGAGGTTCACAAAGACACAAGTTAGTTTTTTTTTTCAATATAACAGTACTAAATATGAAAGGTTTATTATCATAACTCCAAAACCAAACATGAAATTTGTCTTAAAAACCCTGTAATATTGAATTTATGTGAGTCTTACCGGAATCAGGTATTTTGGAAAGGATCACAAATACAAAAATCAGGTTTTGTCAAAAATCAGGTTTGTCAAACTCAAAATGTCAGTTTTTGAAACATAACTCCAAAAATACACATGCAAAATGTCTAATAATGCCTGAAGAAATGCATCTTTGAGAGTTTTCCAGAAAAAAACATTTGGTAGGGTTTGCAAAAACAAAAAGTATATTTTTACTCAATTTGACAGTAATGTACTTAGAATCCTGAGATAATGCGAAAAAAGCAATAAAAATGTATTCCAACATAATTCCTAATCCAAACGTGCAAAATGTCTAAAAATGCCTGTGATATTGAATACATGTGAGTTTTACTAGATACAGTTGTTTTTCTATGGTTTGCAAATAGAAAAATGAGGTTTTACTCAATATTACTGTATACTGTAACACTCAATATGACAGTTATTTAAACATAACTCCTACACCACACATGAAAAATGGCTAATAATGCCTGAAATAATGCATCTTTGGGAGTTTTATTCGAAACTTATGCTTTTTTAAATCTTGCAAATGCAAAAAGTAGTTTTTTACTCAATATGACTATAATAGTCTTACAATCCTGAGATAATGCGAAAAAAGCCATAAAAATTTATTCAAACATAACTTCTAAACAACACATGGAAAATGGCTACTAATGCCAAGATATATGTATTTTTGTTAGTTGTACTAGAAAAAACATCTTTTGTGAGGTTCACAAAGACACAAGTTAGTTTTTTTATTCAATATAACAGTATTAAATATGAAAGGTTTATCATCATAACTCCAAAACCAAACATGAAATTTGTCTTGAAAAGCCTGTAATATTGAATTTATGTGAGGTTTACCGGAATCAGGTATTTTGGAAAGGATCACAAATACAAAAATCAGGTTTTGTCAAAAATCAGGTTTGTCAAACTCAAAATGTCAGTTTTTGAAACATAATTCCAAAAATACACATACAAAATGTCTAATAATGCCTGAAGAAATGCATCTTTGAGAGTTTTCCAGAAAAAAAACATTTGGTAGGGTTTGCAAAAACAAAAAGTATATTTTTACTCAATTTGACAGTAATGTACTTAGAATCCTGAGATAATGCGAAAAAAGCAATAAAAACGTATTCCAACATAATTCCTAATCCAAACGTGCAAAATGTCTAAAAATGCCTGTGATATTGAATACATGTGAGTTTTACTAGATACAGTTGTTTTTCTATGGTTTGCAAATACAAAAATGAGGTTTTACTCAATATGACTGTATACTGTAACACTCAATATGACAGTTATTTAAACATAACTCCTACACCACACATGAAAAATTGCTAATAATGCCTGAAATCATGCATATTTGGGAGTTTTACTCGAAACATATGCTTTTTTAAATCTTGCAAATGCAAAAAGTAGGTTTTTACTCAATATGACTATGATAGTCTTACAATCCTGAGATAATGCGATAAAAGCAATACAAATGTATTCAAACATAACTTCTAAACAACACATGGAAAATGGCTACTATTGCCAAGATATATGTATTTTTGTTAGTTATACTAGAAAAATCATCTTTTGTGAGGTTCACAAAGACACAAGTTAGTTTTTTTATTCAATATAACAGTACTAAATATGAAAGGTTTATCATCATAACTCCAAAACCAAACATGAAATTTGTCTTGAAAAGCCTGTAATATTGAATTTATGTGAGTTTTACCGGAATCAGGTATTTTGGAAAGGATCACAAATACAAAAATCAGGTTTTGTCAAAAATCAGGTTTGTCAAACTCAAAATGTCAGTTTTTGAAACATAACTCCAAAAATACACATGCAAAATGTCTAATAATGCCTGAAGAAATGCATCTTTGAGAGTTTTCCAGAAAAAAAACATTTGTTAGGGTTTGCAAAAACAAAAAGTATATTTTTACTCAATTTGACAGTAATGTACTTAGAATCCTGAGATAATGCGAAAAAAGCAATAAAAATGTATTCCAACATAATTCCTAATCCAAACGTGCAAAATGTCTAAAAATGCCTGTGATATTGAATACATGTGAGTTTTACTAGATACAGTTGTTTGTCTATGGTTTGCAAATACACAAATGAGGTTTTACTCAATATGACTGTATACTGTAACACTCAATATGACAGTTATTTAACATAACTCCTACACCACACATGAAAAATGGCTAATAATGCCTGAAATCATGCATATTTGGGAGTTTTACTCGAAACATATGCTTTTTTAAATCTTGCAAATGCAAAAAGTAGGTTTTTACTCAATATGACTATGATAGTCTTACAATCCTGAGATAATGCGAAAAAAGCAATAAAAATGTATTCAAACATAACTTCTAAACAACACATGAAAAATGGCTAATAATGCCTAGAGATATGTATTTTTGTTAGTTGTAATAGAAAAATCATCTTTTGTGAGGTTCACAAAGACACAAGTTAGTTTTTTTATTCAATATAACAGTACTAAATATGAAAGGTTTATAATCATAACTCCAAAACCAAACATGAAATTTGTCTTAAAAACCCTGTAATATTGAATTTATGTGAGTCTTACCGGAATCAGGTATTTTGGAAAGGATCACAAATACAAAAATCAGGTTTTGTCAAAAATCAGGTTTGTCATACTCAAAATGTCAGTTTTTGAAACATAACTCCAAAAATACACATGCAAAATGTCTAATAATGCCTGAAGAAATGCATCTTTGAGAGTTTTCCAGAAAAAAAACATTTGGTAGGGTTTGCAAAAACAAAAAGTAATTTTTTTACTCAATTTGACAGTAATGTACCTGACTCCTGAGATAATGCGAAAAAAACAATAAAAATGTATTCCAACATAATTCCTAATCCAAACGTGCAAAATGTCTAAAAATGCCTGTGATATTGAATACATGTGAGTTTCACTAGATACAGTTGTTTTTCTATGGTTTGCAAATAGAAAAATGAGGTTTTACTCAATATTACTGTATACTGTAACACTCAATATGACAGTTATTTAAACATAACTCCTACACCACACATGAAAAATGGCTAATAATGCCTGAAATAATGCATCTTTGGGAGTTTTATTCGAAACTTATGCTTTTTTAAATCTTGCAAATGCAAAAAGTAGTTTTTTACTCAATATGACTATAATAGTCTTACAATCCTGAGATAATGCGAAAAAAGCCATAAAAATTTATTCAAACATAACTTCTAAACAACACATGGAAAATGGCTACTAATGCCAAGATATATGTATTTTTGTTAGTTGTACTAGAAAAAACATCTTTTGTGAGGTTCACAAAGACACAAGTTAGTTTTTTTATTCAATATAACAGTATTAAATATGAAAGGTTTATCATCATAACTCCAAAACCAAACATGAAATTTGTCTTGAAAAGCCTGTAATATTGAATTTATGTGAGGTTTACCGGAATCAGGTATTTTGGAAAGGATCACAAATACAAAAATCAGGTTTTGTCAAAAATCAGGTTTGTCGAACTCAAAATGTCAGTTTTTGAAACATAATTCCAAAAATACACATACAAAATGTCTAATAATGCCTGAAGAAATGCATCTTTGAGAGTTTTCCAGAAAAAAAACATTTGGTAGGGTTTGCAAAAACAAAAAGTATATTTTTACTCAATTTGACAGTAATGTACTTAGAATCCTGAGATAATGCGAAAAAAGCAATAAAAACGTATTCCAACATAATTCCTAATCCAAACGTGCAAAATGTCTAAAAATGCCTGTGATATTGAATACATGTGAGTTTTACTAGATACAGTTGTTTTTCTATGGTTTGCAAATACAAAAATGAGGTTTTACTCAATATGACTGTATACTGTAACACTCAATATGACAGTTATTTAAACATAACTCCTACACCACACATGAAAAATTGCTAATAATGCCTGAAATCATGCATATTTGGGAGTTTTACTCGAAACATATGCTTTTTTAAATCTTGCAAATGCAAAAAGTAGGTTTTTACTCAATATGACTATGATAGTCTTACAATCCTGAGATAATGCGATAAAAGCAATACAAATGTATTCAAACATAACTTCTAAACAACACATGCAAAATAGCTAATAATGCCTAGAGATATGTATTTTTGTTAGTTGTAATAGAAAAATCATCTTTTGTGAGGTTCACAAAGACACAAGTTAGTTTTTTTATTCAATATAACAGTACTAAATATGAAAGGTTTATAATCATAACTCCAAAACCAAACATGAAATTTGTCTTAAAAACCCTGTAATATTGAATTTATGTGAGTCTTACCGGAATCAGGTATTTTGGAAAGGATCACAAATACAAAAATCAGGTTTTGTCAAAAATCAGGTTTGTCATACTCAAAATGTCAGTTTTTGAAACATAACTCCAAAAATACACATGCAAAATGTCTAATAATGCCTGAAGAAATGCATCTTTGAGAGTTTTCCAGAAAAAAAACATTTGGTAGGGTTTGCAAAAACAAAAAGTAATTTTTTTACTCAATTTGACAGTAATGTACCTGACTCCTGAGATAATGCGAAAAAAACAATAAAAATGTATTCCAACATAATTCCTAATCCAAACGTGCAAAATGTCTAAAAATGCCTGTGATATTGAATACATGTGAGTTTCACTAGATACAGTTGTTTTTCTATGGTTTGCAAATAGAAAAATGAGGTTTTACTCAATATTACTGTATACTGTAACACTCAATATGACAGTTATTTAAACATAACTCCTACACCACACATGAAAAATGGCTAATAATGCCTGAAATAATGCATCTTTGGGAGTTTTATTCGAAACTTATGCTTTTTTAAATCTTGCAAATGCAAAAAGTAGTTTTTTACTCAATATGACTATAATAGTCTTACAATCCTGAGATAATGCGAAAAAAGCCATAAAAATTTATTCAAACATAACTTCTAAACAACACATGGAAAATGGCTACTAATGCCAAGATATATGTATTTTTGTTAGTTGTACTAGAAAAAACATCTTTTGTGAGGTTCACAAAGACACAAGTTAGTTTTTTTATTCAATATAACAGTATTAAATATGAAAGGTTTATCATCATAACTCCAAAACCAAACATGAAATTTGTCTTGAAAAGCCTGTAATATTGAATTTATGTGAGGTTTACCGGAATCAGGTATTTTGGAAAGGATCACAAATACAAAAATCAGGTTTTGTCAAAAATCAGGTTTGTCGAACTCAAAATGTCAGTTTTTGAAACATAATTCCAAAAATACACATACAAAATGTCTAATAATGCCTGAAGAAATGCATCTTTGAGAGTTTTCCAGAAAAAAAACATTTGGTAGGGTTTGCAAAAACAAAAAGTATATTTTTACTCAATTTGACAGTAATGTACTTAGAATCCTGAGATAATGCGAAAAAAGCAATAAAAACGTATTCCAACATAATTCCTAATCCAAACGTGCAAAATGTCTAAAAATGCCTGTGATATTGAATACATGTGAGTTTTACTAGATACAGTTGTTTTTCTATGGTTTGCAAATACAAAAATGAGGTTTTACTCAATATGACTGTATACTGTAACACTCAATATGACAGTTATTTAAACATAACTCCTACACCACACATGAAAAATTGCTAATTATGCCTGAAATCATGCATATTTGGGAGTTTTACTCGAAACATATGCTTTTTTAAATCTTGCAAATGCAAAAAGTAGGTTTTTACTCAATATGACTATGATAGTCTTACAATCCTGAGATAATGCGATAAAAGCAATACAAATGTATTCAAACATAACTTCTAAACAACACATGCAAAATAGCTAATAATGCCTAGAGATATGTATTTTTGTTAGTTGTAATAGAAAAATCATCTTTTGTGAGGTTCACAAAGACACAAGTTAGTTTTTTTATTCAATATAACAGTACTAAATATGAAAGGTTTATAATCATAACTCCAAAACCAAACATGAAATTTGTCTTAAAAACCCTGTAATATTGAATTTATGTGAGTCTTACCGGAATCAGGTATTTTGGAAAGGATGACAAATACAAAAATCAGGTTTTGTCAAAATCAGGTTTGTCAAACTCAAAATGTCAGTTTTTGAAACATAACTCCAAAAATACACATGCAAAATTTCTAATAATGCCTGAAGAAATGCATCTTTGAGAGTTTTCCAGAAAAAAAACATTTGGTAGGGTTAGCAAAAACAAAAAGTAATTTTTTTACTCAATTTGACAGTAATGTACCTGACTCCTGAGATAATGCGAAAAAAAACAATAAAAATGTATTCCAACATAATTCCTAATCCAAACGTGCAAAATGTCTAAAAATGCCTGTGATATTGAATACATGTGAGTTTTACTAGATACAGTTGTTTTTCTATGGTTTGCAAATACAAAAATGAGGTTTTACTCAATATGACTGTATACTGTAACACTCAATATGACAGTTATTTAAACATAACTCCTACACCACACATGAAACATGGCTAATAATGCCTGAAATAATGCATCTTTGGGAGTTTTATTCGAAACATATGCTTTTTTAAATCTTGCAAATGCAAAAAGTAGTTTTTTACTCAATATGACTATAATAGTCTTACAATCCTGAGATAATGCGAAAAAAGCCATAAAAATGTATTCAAACATAACTTCTAAACAACACATGGAAAATGGCTACTAATGCCAATATATATGTATTTTTGTTAGTTATACTAGAAAAATCATCTTTTGTGAGGTTCACAAAGACACAAGTTAGTTTTTTTATTCAATATAACAGTACTAAATATGAAAGGTTTATCATCATAACTCCAAAACCAAACATGAAATTTGTCTTGAAAAGCCTGTAATATTGAATTTATGTGAGTCTTACCGGAATCAGGTATTTTGGAAAGGATCACAAATACAAAAATCAGGTTTTGTCAAAAATCAGGTTTGTCAAACTCAAAATGTCAGTTTTTGAAACATAACTCCAAAAATACACATGCAAAATGTCTAATAATGCCTGAAGAAATGCATCTTTGAGAGTTTTCCAGAAAAAAAACATTTGTTAGGGTTTGCAAAAACAAAAAGTATATTTTTACTCAATTTGACAGTAATGTACTTAGAATCCTGAGATAATGCGAAAAAAGCAATAAAAATGTATTCCAACATAATTCCTAATCCAAACGTGCAAAATGTCTAAAAATGCCTGTGATATTGAATATATGTGAGTTTTACTAGATACAGTTGTTTTTCTATGGTTTGCAAATACAAAAATGAGGTTTTACTCAATATGACTGTATACTGTAACACTCAATATGACAGTTATTTAAACATAACTCCTACACCACACATGAAAAATGGCTAATAATGCCTGAAATCATGCATATTTGGGAGTTTTACTCGAAACATATGCTTTTTTAAATCTTGCAAATGCAAAAAGTACGTTTTTACTCAATATGACTATGATAGTCTTACAATCCTGAGATAATGCGAAAAAAGCAATAAAAATGTATTCAAACATAACTTCTAAACAACACATGCAAAATGGCTAATAATGCCTAGAGATATGTATTTTTGTTAGTTGTAATAGAAAAATCATCTTTTGTGAGGTTCACAAAGACACAAGTTAGTTTTTTTATTCAATATAACAGTACTAAATATGAAAGGTTTATAATCATAACTCCAAAACCAAACATGAAATTTGTCTTAAAAACCCTGTAATATTGAATTTATGTGAGTCTTACCGGAATCAGGTATTTTGGAAAGGATCACAAATACAAAAATCAGGTTTTGTCAAAAATCAGGTTTGTCATACTCAAAATGTCAGTTTTTGAAACATAACTCCAAAAATACACATGCAAAATGTCTAATAATGCCTGAAGAAATGCATCTTTGAGAGTTTTCCAGAAAAAAAACATTTGGTAGGGTTTGCAAAAATAAAAAGTATATTTTTACTCAATTTGACAGTAATGTACTTAAATCCTGAGATAATGCGAAAAAAGCAACAAAAACGTATTCCAACATAATTCCTAATCCAAACGTGCAAAATGTCTAAAAATGCCTGTGATATTGAATACATGTGAGTTTTACTAGATACAGTTGTTTTTCTATGGTTTGCAAATACAAAAATGAGGTTTTACTCAATATGACTGTATACTGTAACACTCAATATGACAGTTATTTAAACATAACTCCTACACCACACATGAAAAATGGCTAATAATGCCTGAAATCATGCATATTTGGGAGTTTTACTCGAAACATATGCTTTTTTAAATCTTGCAAATGCAAAAAGTAGGTTTTTACTCAATATGACTATGATAGTCTTACAATCCTGAGATAATGCGAAAAAAGCAATAAAAATGTATTCAAACATAACTTCTAAACAACACATGCAAAATGGCTAATAATGCCTAGAGATATGTATTTTTGTTAGTTGTAATAGAAAAATCATCTTTTGTGAGGTTCACAAAGACACAAGTTAGTTTTTTTTTTCAATATAACAGTACTAAATATGAAAGGTTTATAATCATAACTCCAAAACCAAACATGAAATTTGTCTTAAAAACCCTGTAATATTGAATTTATGTGAGTCTTACCGTAATCAGGTATTTTGGAAAGGATCACAAATAAAAAAATCAGGTTTTGTCAAAAATCAGGTTTGTCAAACTCAAAATGTCAGTTTTTGAAACATAACTCCAAAAATACACATGCAAAATTTCTAATAATGCCTGAAGAAATGCATCTTTGAGAGTTTTCCAGAAAAAAAACATTTGGTAGGGTTTGCAAAAACAAAAAGTAATTTTTTTACTCAATTTGACAGTAATGTACCTGACTCCTGAGATAATGCGAAAAAAACAATAAAAATGTATTCCAACATAATTCCTAATCCAAACGTGCAAAATGTCTAAAAATGCCTGTGATATTGAATACATGTGAGTTTTACTAGATACAGTTTTTTTCCTATGGTTTGCAAATACAAAAATGAGGTTTTACTCAATATGACTGTATACTGTAACACTCAATATGACAGTTATTTAAACATAACTCCTACACCACACATGAAACATTGCTAACAATGCCTGAAATAATGCATCTTTGGGAGTTTTATTCGAAACATATGCTTTTTTAAATCTTGCAAATGAAAAAAGTAGTTTTTTACTCAATATGACTATAATAGTCTTACAATCCTGAGATAATGCGAAAAAAGCCATAAAAATTTATTCAAACATAACTTCTAAACAACACATGGAAAATGGCTACTAATGCCAAGATATATGTATTTTTGTTAGTTGTACTAGAAAAATCATCTTTTGTGAGGTTCACAAAGACACAAGTTAGTTTTTTTATTCATATAACAGTATTAAATATGAAAGGTTTATCATCATAACTCCAAAACCAAACATGAAATTTGTCTTGAAAAGCCTGTAATATTGAATTTATGTGAGTTTTACCGGAATCAGGTATTTTGGAAAGGATCACAAATACAAAAATCAGGTTTTGTCAAAAATCAGGTTTGTCAAACTCAAAATGTCAGTTTTTGAAACATAACTCCAAAAATACACATGCAAAATGTCTAATAATGCCTGAAGAAATGCATCTTTGAGAGTTTTCCAGAAAAAAAACATTTGGTAGGGTTTGCAAAAACAAAAAGTATATTTTTACTCAATTTGACAGTAATGTACTTAGAATCCTGAGATAATGCGAAAAAAGCAATAAAAATGTATTCCAACATAATTCCTAATCCAAACGTGCAAAATGTCTAAAAATGCCTGTGATATTGAATACATGTGAGTTTTACTAGATACAGTTGTTTTTCTATGGTTTGCAAATAGAAAAATGAGGTTTTACTCAATATGACTGTATACTGTAACACTCAATATGACAGTTATTTAAACATAACTCCTACACCACACATGAAAAATGGCTAATAATGCCTGAAATAATGCATCTTTGGGAGTTTTATTCGAAACATATGCTTTTTTAAATCTTGCAAATGCAAAAAGTAGTTTTTTACTCAATATGACTATAATAGTCTTACAATCCTGAGATAATACGAAAAAAGCCAGAAAAATGTATTCAAACATAACTTCTAAACAACACATGGAAAATGGCTACTAATGCCAAGATATATGTATTTTTGTTAGTTGTATTAGAAAAATCATCTTTTGTGAGGTTCACAAAGACACAAGTTAGTTTTTTTATTCAATATAACAGTATTAAATATGAAAGGTTTATCATCATAACTCCAAAACCAACATGAAATTTGTCTTGAAACGCCTGTAATATTGAATTTATGTGAGGTTTACCGGAATCAGGTATTTTGGAAAGGATCACAAATACAAAAATCAGGTTTTGTCAAAAATCAGGTTTGTCAAACTCAAAATGTCAGTTTTTGAAACATAATTCCAAAAATACACATGCAAAATGTCTAATAATGCCTGAAGAAATGCATCTTTGAGAGTTTTCCAGAAAAAAAACATTTGGTAGGGTTTGCAAAAACAAAAAGTATATTTTTACTCAATTTGACAGTAATGTACTTAGAATCCTGAGATAATGCGAAAAAAGCAATAAAAATGTATTCCAACATAATTCCTAATCCAAACGTGCAAAATGTCTAAAAATGCCTGTGATATTGAATACATGTGAGTTTTACTAGATACAGTTGTTTTTCTATGGTTTGCAAATACAAAAATGAGGTTTTACTCAATATGACTGTATACTGTAACACTCAATATGACAGTTATTTAAACATAACTCCTACACCACACATGAAAATGGCTAATAATGCCTGAAATCATGCATATTTGGAGTTTTACTCGAAACATATGCTTTTTTAAATCTTGCAAATGCAAAAAGTAGGTTTTTACTCAATATGACTATGATAGTCTTACAATCCTGAGATAATGCAAAAAAAGCAATAAAAATGTATTCAAACATAACTTCTAAACAACACATGCAAAATGGCTAATAATGCCTAGAGATATGTATTTTTGTTAGTTGTAATAGAAAAATCATCTTTTGTGAGGTTCACAAAGACCCAAGTTAGTTTTTTTTTTCAATATAACAGTACTAAATATGAAAGGTTTATAATCATAACTCCAAAACCAAACATGAAATTTGTCTTAAAAACCCTGTAATATTGAATTTATGTGAGTCTTACCGGAATCAGGTATTTTGGAAAGGATCACAAATACAAAAATCAGGTTTTGTCAAAAATCAGGTTTGTCAAACTCAAAATGTCAGTTTTTGAAACATAACTCCAAAAATACACATGCAAAATGTCTAATAATGCTAGAAGAAATGCATCTTTGAGAGTTTTCCAGAAAAAAAACATTTGGTAGGGTTTGCAAAAACAAAAAGTAATTTTTTTACTCAATTTGACAGTAATGTACCTGACTCCTGAGATAATGCAAAAAAAACAATAAAAATGTATTCCAACATAATTCCTAATCCAAACGTGCAAAATGTCTAAAAATGCCTGTGATATTGAATACATGTGAGTTTTACTAGATACAGTTGTTTTTCTATGGTTTGCAAATACAAAAATGAGGTTTTACTCAATATGACTGTATACTGTAACACTCAATATGACAGTTATTTAAACATAACTCCTACACCACACATGAAACATGGCTAATAATGCCTGAAATCATGCATCTTTGGGAGTTTTATTCGAAACACATGCTTTTTTAAATCTTGCAAATGCAAAAAGTAGTTTTTTACTCATATGACTATAATAGTCTTACAATCCTGAGATAATGCGAAAAAAGCCATAAAAATGTATTCAAACATAACTTCTAAACAACACATGGAAAATGGCTACTAATGCCAAGATATATGTATTTTTGTTAGTTATACTAGGAAAATCATCTTTTGTGAGGTTCACAAAGACACAAGTTAGTTTTTTTTATTCAATATAACAGTACTAAATATGAAAGGTTTATCATCATAACTCCAAAACCAAACATGAAATTTGTCTTGAAAAGCCTGTAATATTGAATTTATGTGAGTTTTACCGGAATCAGGTATTTTGGAAAGGATCACAAATACAAAAATCAGGTTTTGTCAAAAATCAGGTTTGTCAAACTCAAAATGTCAGTTTTTGAAACATAACTCCAAAAATACACATGCAAAATGTCTAATAATGCCTGAAGAAATGCATCTTTGAGAGTTTTCCAGAAAAAAAAACATTTGTTAGGGTTTGCAAAAACAAAAAGTATATTTTTACTCAATTTGACAGTAATGTACTTAGAATCCTGAGATAATGCGAAAAAAGCAATAAAAATGTATTCCAACATAATTCCTAATCCAAACGTGCAAAATGTCTAAAAATGCCTGTGATATTGAATACATGTGAGTTTTACTAGATACAGTTGTTTTTCTATGGTTTGCAAATACAAAAATGAGGTTTTACTCAATATGACTGTATACTGTAACACTCAATATGACAGTTATTTAAACATAACTCCTACACCACACATGAAAAATGGCTAATAATGCCTGAAATCATGCATATTTGGGAGTTTTACTCGAAACATATGCTTTTGAAATCTTGCAAATGCAAAAAGTAGTTTTTTACTCTATATGACTATAATAGTCTTACAATCCTGAGATAATGCGAAAAAAGCCATAAAAATTTATTCAAACATAACTTCTAAACAACACATGGAAAATGGCTACTAATGCCAAGATATATGTATTTTTGTTAGTTGTACTAGAAAAATCATCTTTTGTGAGGTTCACAAAGACACAAGTTAGTTTTTTTATTCAGTATAACAGTATTAAATATGAAAGGTTTATCATCATAACTCCAAAACCAAACATGAAATTTGTCTTGAAAAGCCTGTAATATTGAATTTATGTGAGGTTTACCGGAATCAGGTATTTTGGAAAGGATCACAAATACAAAAATCAGGTTTTGTCAAAAATCAGGTTTGTCAAACTCAAAATGTCAGTTTTTGAAACATAATTCCAAAAATACACATGCAAAATGTCTAATAATGCCTGAAGAAATGCATCCTTGAGAGTTTTCCAGAAAAAAAACATTGGTAGGGTTTGCAAAAACAAAAAGTATATTTTTACTCAATTTGACAGTAATGTACTTAGAATCCTGAGATAATGCGAAAAAAGCAATAAAAATGTATTCCAACATAATTCCTAATCCAAACGTGCAAAATGTCTAAAAATGCCTGTGATATTGAATACATGTGAGTTTTACTAGATACAGTTGTTTTTCTATGGTTTGCAAATACAAAAATGAGGTTTTACTCAATATGACTCTATACTGTAACACTCAATATGACAGTTATTTAAACATAACTCCTACACCACACATGAAAAATGGCTAATAATGCCTGAAATCATGCATATTTGGGAGTTTTACTCGAAACATATGCTTTTTTAAATCTTGCAAATGCAAAAAGTAGGTTTTTACTCAATATGACTATGATAGTCTTACAATCCTGAGATAATGCGAAAAAAAGCAATAAAAATGTATTCAAACATAACTTCTAAACAACACATGCAAAATGGCTAATAATGCCTAGAGATATGTATTTTTGTTAGTTGTAATAGAAAAATCATCTTTTGTGAGGTTCACAAAGACACAAGTTAGTTTTTTTATTCAATATAACAGTACTAAATATGAAAGGTTTATAATCATAACTCCAAAACCAAACATGAAATTTGTCTTAAAAACCCTGTAATATTGACATTATGTGAGTCTTACCGGAATCAGGTATTTTGGAAAGGATCACAATTACAAAAATCAGGTTTTGTCAAAAATCAGGATTGTCAAACTCAAAATGTCAGTTTTTGAAACATAACTCCAAAAATACACATGCAAAATTTCTAATAATGCCTGAAGAAATGCATCTTTGAGAGTTTTCCAGAAAAAAAACATTTGGTAGGGTTTGCAAAAACAAAAAGTATATTTTTACTCAATTTGACAGTAATGTACTTAGAATCCTGAGATAATGCGAAAAAAGCAATAAAAACGTATTCCAACATAATTCCTAATCCAAACGTGCAAAATGTCTAAAAATGCCTGTGATATTGAATACATGTGAGTTTTACTAGATACAGTTGTTTTTCTATGGTTTGCAAATACAAAAATGAGGTTTTACTCAATATGACTGTATACTGTAACACTCAATATGACAGTTATTTAAACATAACTCCTACACCACACATGAAAAATGGCTAATAATGCCTGAAATCATGCATATTTGGGAGTTTTACTCGAAACATATGCTTTTTTAAATCTTGCAAATGCAAAAAGTAGGTTTTTACTCAATATGACTATGATAGTCTTACAATCCTGAGATAATGCGATAAAAGCAATACAAATGTATTCAAACATAACTTCTAAACAACACATGCAAAATAGCTAATAATGCCTAGAGATATGTATTTTTGTTAGTTGTAATAGAAAAATCATCTTTTGTGAGGTTCACAAAGACACAAGTTAGTTTTTTTATTCAATATAACAGTACTAAATATGAAAGGTTTATAATCATAACTCCAAAACCAAACATGAAATTTGTCTTAAAAACCCTGTAATATTGAATTTATGTGAGTCTTACCGGAATCAGGTATTTTGGAAAGGATCACAAATACAAAAATCAGGTTTTGTCAAAAATCAGGTTTGTCAAACTCAAAATGTCAGTTTTTTGAAACATAACTCCAAAAATACACATGCAAAATTTCTACTAATGCTAGAAGAAATGCATCTTTGAGAGTTTTCCAGAAAAAAAACATTTGGTAGGGTTTGCAAAAACAAAAAGTAATTTTTTTACTCAATTTGACAGTAATGTACCTGACTCCTGAGATAATGCGAAAAAAACAATAAAAATGTATTCCAACATAATTCCTAATCCAAACGTGCAAAATGTCTAAAAATGCCTGTGATATTGAATACATGTGAGGTTTACTAGATACAGTTGTTTTTCTATGGTTTGCAAATACAAAAATGAGGTTTTACTCAATATGACTGTATACTGTAACACTCAATATGACAGTTATTTAAACATAACTCCTACACCACACATGAAACATGGCTAATAATGCCTGAAATCATGCATCTTTGGGAGTTTTATTCGAAACACATGCTTTTTTAAATTTTGCAAATGCAAAAAGTAGTTTTTTACTCAATATGACTATAATAGTCTTACAATCCTGAGATAATGCGAAAAAAGCCATAAAAATGTATTCAAACATAACTTCTAAACAACACATGGAAAATGGCTACTAATGCCAAGATATATGTATTTTTGTTAGTTATACTAGAAAAATCATCTTTTGTGAGGTTCACAAAGACACAAGTTAGTTTTTTTTATTCAATATAACAGTACTAAATATGAAAGGTTTATCATCATAACTCCAAAACCAAACATGAAATTTGTCTTGAAAAGCCTGTAATATTGAATTTATGTGAGGTTTACCGGAATCAGGTATTTTGGAAAGGATCACAAATACAAAAATCAGGTTTTGTCAAAAATCAGGTTTGTCAACTCAAAATGTCAGTTTTTGAAACATAATTCCAAAAATACACATGCAAAATTTCTAATAATGCCTGAAGAAATGCATCTTTGAGAGTTTTCCAGAAAAAAAACATTTGGTAGGGTTTGCAAAAACAAAAAGTATATTTTTACTCAATTTGACAGTAATGTACTTAGAATCCTGAGATAATGCGAAAAAAGCAATAAAAACGTATTCCAACATAATTCCTAATCCAAACGTGCAAAATGTCTAAAAATGCCTGTGATATTGAATACATGTGAGTTTTACTAGATACAGTTGTTTTTCTATGGTTTGCAAATACAAAAATGAGGTTTTACTCAATATGACTGTATACTGTAACACTCAATATGACAGTTATTTAAACATAACTCCTACACCACACATGAAAAATGGCTAATAATGCCTGAAATCATGCATATTTGGGAGTTTTACTCGAAAAATATGCTTTTTTAAATCTTGCAAATGCAAAAAGTAGGTTTTTACTCAATATGACTATGATAGTCTTACAATCCTGAGATAATGCGAAAAAAGCAATAAAAATGTATTCAAACATAACTTCTAAACAACACATGCAAAATGGCTAATAATGCCTAGAGATATGTATTTTTGTTAGTTGTACTAGAAAAATCATCTTTTGTGAGGTTCACAAAGACACAAGTTAGTTTTTTTATTCAATATAACAGTACTAAATATGAAAGGTTTATCATCATAACTCCAAAACCAAACATGAAATGTGTCTTGAAAAGCCTGTAATATTGAATCTATGTGAGTTTAACCGGAATCAGGTATTTTGGAAAGGATCACAAATACAAAAATCAGGTTTTGTCAAAAATCAGGTTTGTCAAACTCAAAATGTCAGTTTTTGAAACATAACTCCAAAAATACACATACAAAATGTCTAATAATGCCTGAAGAAATGCATCTTTGAGAGTTTTCCAGAAAAAAAACATTTGGTAGGGTTAGCAAAAACAAAAAGTATATTTTTACTCAATTTGACAGTAATGTACTTAGAATCCTGAGATAATGCGAAAAAAGCAATAAAAACGTATTCCAACATAATTCCTAATCCAAACGTGCAAAATGTCTAAAAATGCCTGTGATATTGAATACATGTGAGTTTTACTAGATACAGTTGTTTTTCTATGGTTTGCAAATACAAAAATGAGGTTTTACTCAATATGACTGTATACTGTAACACTCAATATGACAGTTATTTAAACATAACTCCTACACCACACATGAAAAATGGCTAATAATGCCTGAAATCATGCATATTTGGGAGTTTTACTCGAAACATATGCTTTTTTAAATCTTGCAAATGCAAAAAGTAGGTTTTTACTCAATATGACTATGATAGTCTTACAATCCTGAGATAATGCGAAAAAAGCAATACAAATATATTCAAACATAACTTCTAAACAACACATGCAAAATAGCTAATAATGCCTAGAGATATGTATTTTTGTTAGTTGTAATAGAAAAATCATCTTTTGTGAGGTTCACAAAGACACAAGTTAGTTTTTTTATTCAATATAACAGTACTAAATATGAAAGGTTTATAATCATAACTCCAAAACCAAACATGAAATTTGTCTTAAAAACCCTGTAATATTGAATTTATGTGAGTCTTACCGGAATCAGGTATTTTGGAAAGGATCACAAATACAAAAATCAGGTTTTGTCAAAAATCAGGTTTGTCAAACTCAAAATGTCAGTTTTTGAAACATAACTCCAAAAATACACATGCAAAATGTCTAATAATGCCTGAAGAAATGCATCTTTGAGAGTTTTCCAGAAAAAAAACATTTGGTAGGGTTTGCAAAAACAAAAAGTAATGTTTTTACTCAATTTGACAGTAATGTACCTGACTCCTGAGATAATGCGAAAAAAACAATAAAAATGTATTCCAACATAATTCCTAATCCAAACGTGCAAAATGTCTAAAAATGCCTGTGATATTGAATACATGTGAGTTTTACTAGATACAGTTGTTTTTCTATGGTTTGCAAATACAAAAATGAGGTTTTACTCAATATGACTGTATACTGTAACACTCAATATGACAGTTATTTAAACATAACTCCTACACCACACATGAAACATGGCTAATAATGCCTGAAATAATGCATCTTTGGGAGTTTTATTCGAAACATATGCTTTTTTAAATCTTGCAAATGCAAAAAGTAGGTTTTTACTCAATATGACTATAATAGTCTTACAATCCTGAGATAATGCGAAAAAAGCCATAAAAATGTATTCAAACATAACTTCTAAACAACACATGGAAAATGGCTACTAATGCCAAGATATATGTATTTTTGTTAGTTATACTAGAAAAATCATCTTTTGTGAGGTTCACAAAGACACAAGTTAGTTTTTTTTTTCAATATAACAGTACTAAATATGAAAGGTTTAGCATCATAACTCCAAAACCAAACATGCAATTTGTCTTGAAAAGCCTGTAATATTGAATTTATGTGAGTCTTACCGGAATCAGGTATTTTGGAAAGGATCACAAATACAAAAATCAGGTTTTGTCAAAAATCAGGTTTGTCAAACTCAAAATGTCAGTTTTTGAAACATAACTCCAAAAATACACATGCAAAATGTCTAATAATGCCTGAAGAAATGCATCTTTGAGAGTTTTCCAGAAAAAAAAACATTTGGTAGGGTTTGCAAAAACAAAAAGTATATTTTTACTCAATTTGACAGTAATGTACTTAGAATCCTGAGATAATGCGAAAAAAGCAATAAAAATGTATTCCAACATAATTCCTAATCCAAACGTGCAAAATGTCTAAAAATGCCTGTGATATTGAATACATGTGAGTTTTACTAGATACAGTTGTTTTTCTATGGTTTGCAAATACAAAAATGAGGTTTTACTCAATATGACTGTATACTGTAACACTCAATATGACAGTTATTTAAACATAACTCCTACACCACACATGAAAAATGGCTAATAATGCCTGAAATCATGCATATTTGGGAGTTTTACTCGAAACATATGCTTTTTTAAATCTTGCAAATGCAAAAAGTAGGTTTTTACTCAATATGACTATGATAGTCTTACAATCCTGAGATAATGCGAAAAAAGCAATAAAAATGTATTCAAACATAACTTCTAAACAACACATGCAAAATGGCTAATAATGCCTAGAGATATGTATTTTTGTTAGTTGTAATAGAAAAATCATCTTTTGTGAGGTTCACAAAGACACAAGTTAGTTTTTTTATTCAATATAACAGTACTAAATATGAAAGGTTTATAATCATAACTCCAAAACCAAACATGAAATTTGTCTTAAAAACCCTGTAATATTGAATTTATGTGAGTCTTACCGGAATCAGGTATTTTGGAAAGGATCACAAATACAAAAATCAGGTTTTGTCAAAAATCAGGTTTGTCAAACTCAAAATGTCAGTTTTTGAAACATAACTCCAAAAATACACATGCAAAATGTCTAATAATGCCTGAAGAAATGCATCTTTGAGAGTTTTCCAGAAAAAAAACATTTGGTAGGGTTTGCAAAAACAAAAAGTAATGTTTTTACTCAATTTGACAGTAATGTACCTGACTCCTGAGATAATGCGAAAAAAACAATAAAAATGTATTCCAACATAATTCCTAATCCAAACGTGCAAAATGTCTAAAAATGCCTGTGATATTGAATACATGTGAGTTTTACTAGATACAGTTGTTTTTCTATGGTTTGCAAATACAAAAATGAGGTTTTACTCAATATGACTGTATACTGTAACACTCAATATGACAGTTATTTAAACATAACTCCTACACCACACATGAAACATGGCTAATAATGCCTGAAACAATGCATCTTTGGGAGTTTTATTCGAAACATATGCTTTTTTAAATCTTGCAAATGCAAAAAGTAGGTTTTTACTCAATATGACTATAATAGTCTTACAATCCTGAGATAATGCGAAAAAAGCCATAAAAATGTATTCAAACATAACTTCTAAACAACACATGGAAAATGGCTACTAATGCCAAGATATATGTATTTTTGTTAGTTATACTAGAAAAATCATCTTTTGTGAGGTTCACAAAGACACAAGTTAATTTTTTTATTCAATATAACAGTACTAAATATGAAAGGTTTATCATCATAACTCCAAAACCAAACATGCAATTTGTCTTGAAAAGCCTGTAATATTGAATTTATGTGAGTCTTACCGGAATCAGGTATTTTGGAAAGGATCACAAATACAAAAATCAGGTTTTGTCAAAAATCAGGTTTGTCAAACTCAAAATGTCAGTTTTTGAAACATAACTCCAAAAATACACATGCAAAATGTCTAATAATGCCTGAAGAAATGCATCTTTGAGAGTTTTCCAGAAAAAAAAACATTTGGTAGGGTTTGCAAAAACAAAAAGTATATTTTTACTCAATTTGACAGTAATGTACTTAGAATCCTGAGATAATGCGAAAAAAGCAATAAAAATGTATTCCAACATAATTCCTAATCCAAACGTGCAAAATGTCTAAAAATGCCTGTGATATTGAATACATGTGAGTTTTACTAGATACAGTTGTTTTTCTATGGTTTGCAAATACAAAAATGAGGTTTTACTCAATATGACTGTATACTGTAACACTCAATATGACAGTTATTTAAACATAACTCCTACACCACACATGAAAAATGGCTAATAATGCCTGAAATCATGCATATTTGGGAGTTTTACTCGAAACATATGCTTTTTTAAATCTTGCAAATGCAAAAAGTAGGTTTTTACTCAATATGACTATGATAGTCTTACAATCCTGAGATAATGCGAAAAAAGCAATAAAAATGTATTCAAACATAACTTCTAAACAACACATGCAAAATGGCTAATAATGCCTAGAGATATGTATTTTTGTTAGTTGTAATAGAAAAATCATCTTTTGTGAGGTTCACAAAGACACAAGTTAGTTTTTTTATTCAATATAACAGTACTAAATATGAAAGGTTTATAATCATAA
>NW_026907196.1:0-76154 GCF_033978795.1 Nerophis ophidion | reverse complement strand
ATTCTAAGCAGGAGGACTTGAGGGAGTTGGGGGTGATGTCAGAGTGCAAAATTCCTGAAAGTGCCCTACTTAAAAAAAAATACTGTGTGTGTGTGTGTGTGTGTGCATGTGTGTGTGTGTGTGTGTGTGTGTGTGTGTGTGTGTGTGTGTGTGTGTGCGGACAGGATCACCACCTTACCGTGGTGGGGCACTTTACGCGTCCCCATGACCCCTAGAGCTATGTCGGTTGGAGTCTTGTACTCCTGGCAGGGTCACCCAAGCCAAACAGGTCGAAAGGTAGAGTCCAGACTAAGAGTAATCCCAAAGACCTCAAAGGTGGAGCAGGCAGAAGATGGTAGCAGTGAAAAGCACCACAATGGCTGTAAAAGTGGACAAAAGCTAAGGGAGCACACCCTGACAGAAAAGCAGCCTCACGCTTTGAGGCGGTTTCCCAAAAACCTGGATTCCGGCAGCTTCCCGCTGTTGTAAGAAGATGCTGGTCGTCTAAGGTCTCCTTTGCCACTGGAACCATCTCCTTACAATCAAGGCAGTGGCGTTGGGAAAAGCGCACCCCTCGTACCACTCTAAAAACCATCATTGCGCAGGTATCTTCTTCACCTGAGTCTCGGAGCTCCACAGTCTAGCGGTGATGGAGCGTCCAGTAACGGGGGCAGGTTTGAAGGTGCTGGAAGCACTTAGCTGGAACTCTGCCCGTCAGCGGCACAGGACAACGGTCGTTAGCGGCTGGAATTGAGTGGCAGCTGTTTCCGGCAGACTCCTGTGCGTCTGAGCAGCCCTTATTTAGGGACTGCACTGCTCACCCCAATTGGGGAAAGGCCTTGAAAAGGTGGCCTAAAAACTGCCCACTCCGCACAGTACCCGGACAGGAAACCGCACCTGTCGGGAGATTCCATTACACGGTCGAAAAACAAAGATAATACCATTTAAAATTGCAGTATGGAACATAAGGACACTCCTGGATGCCAGTCCGGACAGACCACAGCCCGGAACAGCACTTGTTGCCAGCGAGCTAAAGCGCTACCATGTGGATGTGGCAGCACTCAGTGAGACCTGACTCCCCAAGAAAGGCTCACTCAATGAAGTAGGAGAGGGTTATACATTCTTTTGGAAAGGATGACCCATGGGCGGCCCACACCTTCACGGAGTTGGTTCTGCAATCAAGAACAGCCTTGTGCTCAAGCTCACAAAATCACCAGTGGGTGTCAGTGAAAGGCCCATGACTCTTCGCATCCCCCTTGCAAAATGCAGACATGTCACTTTGGTAAGTGCCTTTGCACCAACTATGCCATCCAATGATGAAGAGAAGGACTGCTTCTACCAGGCACTAGATGACATTCTCAGTCACATCCCGAGGAGTGACAAAACCATGCTGCTTGGTGATTTCCATACAAGAGTCGGAAAGAACTCGCAAAACTGGAATGGTGTGATCGGCACCCAGGGCATTGGAAAAGTCAACCGCAAAGGCCTTAGTCTCTGTGCGGAACACGATCATCCCATCACAAACACCATCTCCAACAAAAGAACAAATATGAGGCATCCTGGATTAGGGGTGTAACGGTACACAAAAGTTTTTGTTCGGAAGGTACCTCGGTTCAGAGGTCACGGTTCGGTTCATCTTCGGTACAGTAAGAAAACAACAAAATATACATTTTTTTGGTTATTTATTTAACAAATTTGCTAAATCTTCCACCAAAAATATGTTTCTTAGTGGAATATTTG
The DNA here is from genome assembly GCF_033978795.1 of Nerophis ophidion. Lineage (NCBI taxonomy): Eukaryota > Metazoa > Chordata > Actinopteri > Syngnathiformes > Syngnathidae > Nerophis > Nerophis ophidion. The sequence goes on along the minus strand of NW_026907196.1, from coordinate 74,435 downwards.
ATGTGAAGTAATCGGAAACTTGGGTAGGTCAATAATTCATAATAGCATTGATTTTGATTCAATATTATGTTTTGAGCAATGACAGTTTGAAAAAAAAAAAAGCTTTGTTTTATTAGTCAACGTTGCAACTTTTTGTAAATTACATTTAGCCTTTAAGCTTTTTTATTTCACTTTTGTTTATCTTTTTGTTTATTTTAATAGTATTTTTAGAATTTGCCGTGGGCCTTTAAAACATTAGCTGTGGGCCGCAAATGGCCTCCGGGGCACACTTTTGACACCCCTGCTATAGATAATCAAAAATTAAATCTGATTAATCAATGGATAAAAAGCAGAGGCTGGCGACGCATGCGCGTTTATCATAACTCTCTGTCTCTGCCCCTCCCTCACCAATGTTAACGCTGCGTGCACCACTTTTGGGTTTGTTTTAGCCCCTTCTTAACCCTGAACGTACATTGAAAATACACGCAATCCCAACTTAAAATGCCGGACATTTGAGGCATTTAAGAAACTCCACCTGGACAGCTCCGCAAAAGAGGACATATCCCGTAAAAAGAGGAGGTGTGGTCAGTCTACCTACCAGTCATTGCTAGCATGCCGTGTGTTGTTGTTTTTTTGATTGATTGAAACTTTAATTAGTAGATTGCAAAGTACTCTACATATTCCGTGCAATTGACCACCAAATGTAAACACCCGAATAAGTTTTTCAACTTGTTTATAAGTCGGGGTCTACGTTAATCAATCCACGGTGTCTCTGTGTGCATTGTTTACATAACGTGCGGCGCGCTACTTAATATGTCCGTGTGGAACTCGTTTGATACACCTCCGAACCGAACCGAAGCCCCCGTACCAAAACGGTTCAATACAAATACTCGGTCTTCGTATTATTGCTCGGTCTTGTGGTAAATTTTAAATGTGCTTTATAAATAAAGTTGATTTGATTTGATTTTAAATACATGTACCGTTACACCCCTATCCTGGATGCATCCAAGGTCCAAACACTGGCACCTGATCGACTACGCAGTCGTAAGGCGGGTTGACCTCCGGGACGTGCTCATTACAAGAGCTATGCGAGGGGCAGACTGCTGGACCAACCACCGCATGATTCTGACAAAGGTCAGAATGCATATCCGGCCCATAGCACGTCATGGTGGCCCAAAGAGGAAAGCACTCAACTGTGCCAGACTCTCCAGCACCGACACCCGTGACAACTTACGTCACTCCCTAGCTGAGAAGCTGGCAGATATTAAGCCGCTTATCACCTCCGAGTCTGGGATGGATGAGAAGTGGACTTCTCTATCCACCATCCTCTTTGACACTGCAGCCCAAGCCATTGGCTTCAAAACCAAGAAACACAAGGACTGGTTTGACCAGAATGCTGGAGAGAACTCCACCTTCCTGGACAGAATGCACCAGGCACACAGAGCCACCCTGAACAGTCCACAATTCTAACTCCAGCTAAAATGATGTACAAGCAAACTATAAACTGTGACCCAAGAATGTACAACAATTCTTCTTAAAAGAAGAGGATAAATGTAACCGTTTATTTTAAAACATTTGTATGTACATTCGACACTTAAAACTTTTAGCATATCTGTATGTGGAATTCAATGATGGAATGAATTAGAGAAAGAAATGAAACAAAGCAGCAATATGATTCACTTCAAAAGACTGTTCAAACTACACATGTTCACAAACTACACAGTAGAGAAATGCAGATTAATATCTTGAACTTTATTGAAAATTGTATATAATTCATCTCATTATGAGAATCAGAATGGATCTGAAGAACTGCTATATTTGGAAATTGACTATAGACTGTGTTACAAGATGACAACAGGAAGTGAACATAGGTATTATAAATTGATATGAAGTAGAAAAGGGGCAGGAATAAATGAGCCTTTCTTCTTCCTACTCCCTTTCGAACATGTAAAGAGAAATAAGAACGTGCAAGCTATGTGACGCATCACATGTAAATTGTATGCATGTACATAGCATAAGTTGATACAATACCAGATATTGATTTGGACAAATACATATACATCAGTTTCATCCATTTCAAGAAAGCATTTGATCATGAAAAAAGAAGTATGGCAGACAGTGGGAGATGAAGTTCTGTGTCTTTTACAAACCCCGTTTCCATATGAGTTGGGAAATTGTGTTAGATGTAAATATAAACAGAATACAATGATTTGCAAATCCTTTTCAAGCCATATTCAGTTGAATATGCTACAAACCCAACATATTTGATGTTCAAACTGATGACCATTTCTTTTTTTTTTTGCAAATAATCATTAACTTCTGAATTTGATGCCAGCAACACCTGACAAAGAAGTGGGAAAGGGTGGCAATAAATACTGATAAAGTTGAGAAATTCTCATCAAACACTTATTTGGAACATCCCACAGGTGTGCAGGCTAATTGGGAACAGGTGGGTGCCATGATTGGCTATAAAAGCAGCTTCCATGAAATGCTAAGTAATTCACAAACAAGGATGGGGTGAGGGTCACCACTTTGTAAGCAAATTGTCGAACAGTTTTAGAACAACATTTCTCAACGAGCTATTCCAAGGAATTTAGGGATTTTACCATCTACGGTCTGTTAAATCATCAAAAGGTTAAGAGAATCTGGAGACATCACTGCACGTAAGCGATGATATTACGGACCGTTGGTCGGTACTGCATCAAAAACAGACTTTAGTGTGTAAAGGATATCACCACATGGGCTCAGGAACACTTCATAAAACTACTGTCAGTAACTACAGTTGGTTGCTACATCTGTAAGTGCAAGTTAAAACTCTGCTATGCAAAGCAAAACCCATTTATCAACAACACCAAGAAACGCCGCCGGCTTGGCTGGGCCCGAGTGCATCTAAGATGGACTGATGCAAAGTGGAAAGGTGTTCTGTGGTCTGACAAGTCCACATTTGAAATTATATTTGAAAACTGTGGACGTGGCCTCCTCCAGAGCAAAGAGGAAAATAGCCATCTGGATTGTTATAGGCGCGAAATTCAAAAGCCAGCATCTGTGATGGTATGGGGGTGTATTAGTGCCCAAGGCATGGGTAACTTACACATCTGTGAAGGCACCATTCATGCTGAATGGTCCATACAGGTTTTGGAGCAACATATGTTGTCATCCAAGCAACATTATCATGGACGCCCCTACTTATTTCAGCAAGACAATGCCAAGCCACTTGTTATAACAGCGTGGATTTGTAGTAAAAGAGTGCGGGTACTTTCCTGTCTCCCATGGAAAATGTGTGGCGCATTATGAAGCGTAAAATACGACAGCGGAGACCCCGGACTGTTGAACGACTGAAGCTCTACATAAAACAAGAATGGGAAAGAATTCCACTTTCAAAGCTTCAACAATTAGTTTCCTCAGTTCCCAAACGTTTATTGAGTGTTGTTAAAAGAAAAGGTGATGTAACACAGTGGTGAACATGCTCTTTCCCAACTACTTTGGCACGTGTTGCAGCCATGAAATTCTAAGTTAATTATTATTTGCAAAAAAAAAAAAACGTTTATGAGTTTGAACATCAAATATGTTGTCTTTGTAGTGCATTCAACTGAATTTGGGTGGAAAAGGATTTTCAAATCATTGTATTCCGTTTATATTTACATCTAACACAATTTCCGAACTCATATGGAAACAGGGTTTGTAAATTGATAATTTGAACATAATTTTTAACGATAATATCAACTTTGACTTCCTCAGAAGCAGTGTTCTGTTCAGATGTCATCAGTTTGGAAAATGATGTTTCTCAGAAAAGTTAACTGAGAATTGAACTTTTAATAATGTAAATACCTCACAAAGTGATGTTGAGCCTGACAGGATTGAAATGTATTTTACGGGTGATGTTTTTTTAAGTACCTTCTGGAAATACTCGTGCTTCCTGCGGTGTGCAGTGTAAGCGTTCCCAAAGGGCGCGTTCCTTTCCCCGCTGTGCGCCATCACCGGCTCTGTGACGGCTTGGAAACGCTGGAGAAAAGGTGGCGCGCTTTGCTTTGCTGTACGCAGACTTTATAACCTCCGCCAAAGAGGTGATGTTTTCTCCAGGTTAGTTAGCAACATCAATCAAAAAGTTATGGACAGATTTTGATTACATTTCCATCATATGTTAGAAAAAACAATTCCTCTTATCTACTACAAACACCCTTCTCCCACTTTCTAGGGCCCCGCCGTGCCACTCCCTTGCTCTGCAGATGATTTTGTGAGAAATACTTTATTTTAAGATCGGCCAACGCAAAAGCGCCAGAAAAAACTACACTGAGCAAGATTTTGTTTAATACCGTAACATGTGATGGTATTATGTGAGGATTTTGAAACTGCAATACTGCGGAATCAACAAATGTGTTTTTAACACTGTGTCCCACAACATGCGGATGGATGGATGGATGGATGGATAATGCATACATACCAAGTTTGCTCAGCTTGTTGACTGGGCCAGTGGAGGCGGCACATGCGGCCCACAGTGTCATTGGCCTTGGGGAAAGTCTTGATGATGCTGAACACGGGATAAGGAATCATGATAAGGAGTGACAGCACCCAGGTAGCCGCAATAACACGGTATGCGTGGGATTTGGTTTGCCATGCTCTGGACTTCAGTGGGTTGCAGATGGCACTATATCGCTCAATGGCAATTGCCACCAGGCTGAAGGTAGAGATGCTGACGGAGAGTCCTAAAAGGTGGAGAAAACAGGCAATATGTTTAATACCCGGGTCCATCTAAGGGACATCTAATTGTTTAAAAGGTATATCTGCCTCTGAGAGGCTTAGGAATGTTGAACATTCCTTCAGTCATCTCCTCAACCAAGTATAACATGAATCCTTTCACTCTTTTAAATAAATGATAAATGGGTTGTACTTGTATAGCGCTTTTCTACCTTCAAGGTACTCAAAGCGCTTTGACACTACTTCCACATTTACCCATTCACACACGCATTCACACACTGATGGAGGGAGCTGCCATGCAAGGCGCCAACCAGCACCCATCAGGAGCAAGGGTGAAGTGTCTTGCTCAGGACACAACGGACGTGACGAGGTTGGTACTAGGTGGGATTTGAACCAGGAACCCTCGGGTTGCGCACGGCCACTCTCCCACTCCGCCACGCCGTCCCTTTTCCCACTTAATGGTGGGGTAATTCTTCCTGTAAGGATGTTAGTACATCTTCATGCATTCCTTTTGTACAAAATGAGACATAAAACCACAATGATCCTACAGTAAACCTGGATGTCAGCAGCAGTTACAAATGAGAGCCATGAGACAACGCCAGCAGCATCATCTTTGGCTGCAACATATAGTAAACATTATTTTGCTGATGCAACCTGTCCAAGCTAGACACATGTAGTCTCATTTTTGCATGTAAGGAATATAACAGCCGTAGGCATTTCTAGTCTGTTTACAAGAAACATGTTTGAGGACTGATCAATGACCCTCCATCTTGAAGAAACTGTTCTCAGGATTGGTTTATGAAAATCACTTACTAAAATGCATGTATTACCTAAAATTGCAGGAACCAAGAAACAAGGAGGAATGTGGATTTGGTGCACTGGATTTCTTCAAATCTTGTGCCAATGGGAACAGAGCAGTGTTTCCCCTCATTTCTCATGCGCCTCAGCAAACACAAAAGCTAGCTGAGCATTCTTGGACCACATGTAAGCACCTGACAATATTACACCTGTCCCAGCTGACCGTATTACACCTGGGCATGTCGTTAAAGTGCATCCTCTATGGGGTCTTAGGGCACTAGCAGGTTAAGCCCTTTACTACTGTTACCCCAGGTGGTCCTTGGCAAAGGCCTAGTTCCTGACTTCCCCCTAGCCAGGGATACGTTGAAGACCTCAATGGCGGAGCAGGAGGAAGACAGAAAATTTAAGAACTACCACAACGGCTGCTATGGCGGAAGAAGGTACAGCAGAAAAGAGTTCCCAGTGGTCTTGGACTCCATGCCAATGAATCCAGACCCGATTCTGTCAAGGATGGTGTGGTGACTGTCTGTGCACCAGTCTCCCCACCTTGAACTAAGTCATGTCTAGGATGGTGTGGTGACTGTCTGTGCACCAGTCTCCCCACCTTGAACTAAGTCATGTCTAGGATGGTGTGGTGACTGTCTGTGCACCAGTCTCCCCACCTTGAACTAAGTCATGTCCAGGATGGTGTGGTGACTGTCTGTGCACCAGTCTCCCCACCTTGAACTAAGTCATGTCCAGGATGGTGTGGTGACTGTCTGTGCACCAGTCTCCCCACCTTGAACTAAGTCATGTCTAGGATGGTGTGGTGACTGTCTGTGCACCAGTCTCCCCACCTTGAACTAAGTCATGTCTAGGATGGTGTGGTGACTGTCTGTGCACCAGTCTCCCCACCTTGAACTAAGTCATGTCTAGGATGGTGTGGTGACTGTCTGTGCACCAGTCTCCCCACCTTGAACTAAGTCATGTCTAGGATGGTGTGGTGACTGTCTGTGCACCAGTCTCCCCACCTTGAACTAAGTCATGTCTAGGATGGTGTGGTGACTGTCTGTGCACCAGTCTCCCCACCTTGAACTAAGTCATGTCTAGGATGGTGTGGTGACTGTCTGTGCACCAGTCTCCCCATGTTCAACAAAGTCACGCACAGGCATCCTCCATAAAGGAATACACCCCTACGAGGAAGATCCTCACACTCGTTCAAGTGAGCGCCGATGATTACACCTGTCCCAGCTGACCGTATTACACCTGGGCATGTCGTTAAAGTGCACCCGGCAGTGGAGGCTCCCTCTATCGGGTCTTGGGGCACTAGGAGGTTAAACCCTTTACTGCTGTTACCCCAGGTGGTCCTTGGCAAAGGCCTAGTACCTGACTGCCCCCTAGCCAGGGATACGGTGAAGACCTCAACGGCGGAGCAGGCGGAAGACGGTAGATGTAAGAACTAGCACAACGGCTGCGATGGCGGGAGAAGGCTGCAGCAGAAAAGGGTTCCTAGTGGTCTTGGACTCCAATGCCACTGGATCCTGACCCGATTCTGTCAAGGATGGTGTGGTGACTGTCTGTGCACCAGTCTCCCCACGTTAAACAAGGTCACTCACAGGCATCCTCCATAAAGGGATACACCCCTACCAGGAAAATCGTCATACTCGTTTGAGTGACCGCGTATGGCTGCGATGGCTGAAGACTGTCTGTGCACCAGTCTCCCCACGTTAAACTAAGTCACGCACCCTACTGTCCCAGCTGACAGTATCACACCTTTCCCAGCTGACCATATTACACCTGTCCCAGCTGACCGTATTACACCTGTCCCTCCTGACCGTATTACCCCTGTCCCAGCTGACAATATTACACCTGTCCCAGCTGACTCTATTACACCTGTCCCAGCATACATTATTACACCCATCCCAGCTGACCGTATTACACCTGTCCCAGCTGACAATATTACACCTGTCCCAGTTGACAATATTACAACTGTCCCAACTGACAATATTACACCTGTCCCAGTTGACAATATTACAACTGTCCCAACTGACAATATTACACCTGTCCCAGCTGACTGTATTATACCTGTCCCAGCTGACCGTATTACACCTGTCCCAGTTGACAATATTACAACTGTCCCAACTGACAATATTACACCTGTCCCAGCTGACTGTATTATACCTGTCCCAGCTGACCGTATTACACCTGTCCCAGTTGACAATATTACAACTTTTCCAGCTGACTGTATTATACCTGTCCCAGTTGACAATATTACAACTGTCCCAGCTGACTGTATTATACCTGTCCCAGTTGACAATATTACAACTGTCCCAGCTGACAATATTGCACCTGTCCCAGCTGACTGTATTATACCTGTCCCAGCTGACTGTATTACACCTTTCCCAGCTGACTGGATTACACCTGTCCCAGCTGACAATATTACACCTGTCCCAGCTGACAAGTTTAATGTCTTAAACTAAATACGGAGATCCAGTTTGGTGAATATGGTTGCAGGTGCCAAGGACTCAAAAGAAGAGTTGAGTAGTGGAAGAGGGGACTTATTCTTAATGGTGGTGTTGTTTAGGTGACTGTAATCAATGCAGGGGCGGAGGGACCCATCCTTCTTGGCCACAAAAAAGAATCCCGCCACCAGTGGACACTTGGACGGGGTAATGATGTCCGAGGCAAGGCTCTCAGTGAGGTCATTCTTCATAGCCTCTTTCTCTGGAAGAGACAATTTGTAAAGGAGGATCGACGGCTGGGTAGCGTTAAGGGAGTAGCTCAATGGCACAGTAGTAGGGTCTATATGAGGGTAGTCCCAGAGCACGTACCTTGCTGAAGACCTCGGCTAAGTCATGGTAGCAAGCAGGAACCAAGGATAGATTGGCCTGGGGAGTCGTGGTAGTGGAGTGGTGGACCGGAGGAGATGCTGACCCAAGATAGTCGGCCATGCAGGGTGTGTTCCAAGCCAGAATTCTGCTGGAAGCCCAAGAGATATGGGGGTTGTGGTGATGAAGCTAAGATCTTCCTACAACAAGTGGGGATACTAGAGCTTCCATCACCCATAAACTGAATGTCTCCTTGTGGTTACCAGAAATGGTCATGGAAAGGGGCTCCGTACGGTACTTGATGGGGCCCAATGGTCGTCCATCTAGGGACTGTGCAGACAGCGTCTTGTCCAGGGAGATCAGGGGAATGCCCATCTGCCGGGCGAACACGTAGTCCAAAAGACTTTCGTCAGCTCCAGAGTCCATGAATGCCTACACATGAATGCTTCTCTTGTCCCAGGCCAGAGTAGCGGGTAGCAATATATTGGGCTTTTCTTCTTTATGGGGGAATAAAGTATGGCTCACCAGGATCCCCTCTGCTGGTGAGCCTGATCTTTTGGCTTCGCAGGGCAATTATACCGGATATGTCCGGCAAGACCGCAGTAGAGGCAGAGGCGCTGCCTGTACCTCCTCTCCCTTTCCTTTATGGGAAAACGTGTCCTTTCCAACTGCATGGGCTCTGGGGTTGCCTTTTGTGGTAGCAGGGGAACGGTATGTTTCCACTTCTGCCTCGAAGGTAGGCAGAGTTTGGTTCCTAGAGCCAGCTCTCTGGTCTCGCTCTGCTGTCCATTCACAAAGTCTTATGTCGAATTGGAGGGCCAGTTCGATGAGGTCCTTGCAGGAATTAGGTCTGTCTCTCGGCAGACCGTCCTTAATCTCCTCAGAATGGCCGCGATGGAATGCGCTTTGGAGCGCCCGGTCATCCCAACCGCTGTCCGCCGCCAAGGTCCGGAATTCTAGGGTGTAGGCTGCCACGGAGCGTGAGACCTGTGAGATGGAGTGCAGACGTCCGGCCTCGTACCCCCCATCCTTGGGGTGATCAAAAAAGGGCCGAAATTTAGCACGGAACTCAGAATAGTGGGAGTTGAGCCCCACGGTCCTGTCGACTCCGGCAGTAGCCCACTTGAGAGCTGGACTGGAAAGCAAGGCAAAAAAACAAAAACCCTCTACATAGTTTAAAGTCCCATCAAAGGGTCTAGGACTGGCAATCCTGGGCTCTTGTTCCAGAATACTGTGTTCAGGTCCCCGGACTTGAGAAGCATGCGGAGGTACCACAGGTCCTGGACTGGCCCAAGGGCATATGATGTCCAGCCTGGAATATAGACGAGTAAAGGCTTTCTCTAGGTTGTCCTCAAAGGCAGAAAAACAAACCTGATGTTCGCTCACGACGGAGCCAAGGATAGCCAGGTCGGAAATTCTGGATGTCCGGGACTGGGGCTTGCCGTTGTCGCCTTGTTCCGACATTTTGTGGCCAGAACGTACTGTTATGTACAGAGAAGGGAAGGAGGCGACAACCAGGGCAGAACTGCGGTTTCACAGGGCTTATTTAAACCTTTGATGAATATGTGGAGTGTGTATGCTACTCTAAGTGAATGAGTGTAGACTATGTGCAATATTATTAATGTAAATGTTACCAGGGGTTGTTGTCTGTGAGTGTTGGTTGTATATTTCGTCGAATCACGAGGGGCAATGTGAAGTTTGTGGACAGGCAAGAGGTCGTGGGCAGGAGTGAGGCAACGTGGTCTGGGTCCGAGCAGGGTGGTCGTGGATCAAGGAGGGCACTCAGGAATCCGGGTGGGTGTCAAGTGACACGTCACGATCATGGAAGACAGGGGAGTAGCTGTGGAAGACACAATGTACATGAACCAGGGAAACACGGAGAAAGAGAGAGGGCAAAACAAGGGCGAGTAAATCACGGGAGAAGGGAATGCCAGACGTGATGCTTACTGGAAGGTTAGTGACGTTCTGGCAAAGGTTCCTCGGATACGCTGGTCTTCATGCCGCTCCCTCTCATCCACACCAGGTGTGTTGATTACTGATTGTCTGCAGACTCATCACTGCGTGAGCGTGCTGCACTCAGTGCGAGCAGGGGCATGTCTGAGTGCGCTGTCAGCGGAGGTGCCAGCAGCTCCAGCTGCCGAAGAAACGTGTGTTCGACTCTGCGCCGTGACCCAGTTTGTGTTACACGTTCCTAACTTGATTCAAAGATCCCTATTATTTAACATTGACAGCAACACTTATTCATCTCAACTTTTATGACACAATATTCTATAACTGAAAGATTTAAATGAAAAATAAATATTTACATAAATGTTATTAAATATGTATTTAATTACTTTTGTTTTTACAAAAGCCCAGGCCAAGATCACATTGTTGTGCAGCCAAACAATCGCAGAGAGTGTTTATGTAGCAAGTAAAAGGGCAAATCTAATTGATGGTCAGGGAAGTAGAGAGACACTTGTCATTACTGAAATCATTTCAAAGTTTTCCATAACTGTTCCATATATGTGAAAAAAAGTCATTGTCTCATTTGAGTGCAAAAAGTAGTGTGCTGGGTCAAAGGTTGGCTTCCCATATTTGAAATATATTCATCCTGATCTATTTCGAGTCTACAAAATCATTAAAGGCTAATCTGCAAGGCTAGCTAGTTGCCATTGATGACACAGTACCTGATTTACTGTATATGGCAGTTTTCAACGCTTTAAACAAAGTAAAAACACTTGCCAACACTTTTAACTTGTACATTTCAACAGTTTGGTACCTTGCGCTGATCAGAGCTCAATTGGAGTTGTCAAAGGAGATCACTCTCTGTGGTCTAAAAACACTCCCAAACTCCTGCAGATTGATCTTCGCGTGGCTTTGGGTTGCTAGGCAACTGCTTTAGTCGCTAGTCTCACTGATGCTTCTAGTTTGTTCTTTTCAGCAAATCTGTGGCTCTCACTGACCAACAGCAGTTCGAAGACGTGCTAAAATTCCTCTGTAGCTGAGACCACAATCTGAAGTCAGGAACATCCATCCATCCATCCATTTTCTACCGCTTAATCCCATTTTTGGGGTCGCAGAGCGCTGGTGCCTCTCTCAGCTACAATCGGGCGGAAGGCGGAGTACACCCTGGACAAGTTGCCACCTCATCGCAGGGCCAACACAGAAAATAGCAAGAGTGGAGTTTTTGTCTCCGCGTCATTTCCCGTTGAGAGGAGGAGACGTAAGCATGTCATGACAAAACCATCCTGTGTATTATGTTGTAAAGACAAATAAACGCCGAGAGCGTATTATGGAGTGTAGATGGTGAAATCCCCAAATTCCTTGCAGTCGCTGGTTGAGAAATGTTGTTCTTACACAATTTACTCAGGCATTTGTTGACAAAGTGGTGACCCTCGCCCCGTCCTTGTTTGTGAACGAGTGAGCATTTCATGGAAGCTGCTTTTATAGCCAATCATGGCACCCACCTGTTCCCAATTAGCCTGCACACCTGTGGGATGTTCCAAATAAGTCCTTGATGAGCATTCCTCAACTTTCCCACTCTTTTTGCCACTTGTGCCAGCTTTTTTGAAACATGTTGCAGGCATCAAACTCCAAATGAGCTAATAGTTGCATAAATTAAGTTTACCAATTTGAACGTTACATTTCTTGTCTTTGCAGTCTTTTCAATTGAATATAAGTTGAAAAAGATCTGCATTTTGTTTGTATTTACCATTTACACAACGTGACAACTTCACTGCTTTTGCTTTTGTATTTTAAGCTCCATCTTTCATGTCACCTCTTCTTGCAGAGTTTGTGATTTTGGTTGGAGAATCTGCAGTTCTTGCTGGTGGTGGGAGGACTCTTTCCAGAAGGGTTTCTCCTGTTTCCCAAACTCCTTTGCTTCCTCTCAGGATAGATGTGACAATGTCTTGGTAAAACTGTTGTCCTTTCCTCGCTTCTCTTAATCCCATCAAACAGGTCCTCTGCCATCTTGAAGAGTGTCCTCTTGTTGTGTCTGTGATGCTCCTCACTGTCCAGGACAAACCACCTCAGTCTGCTGCATCGTCCATGAGAGGCTCTCTGTTGTGTCGCTCACATTTTGGGATTCAGCTTTCAGCTTTTGGGAAATGTGGTGGTTGGTGATGCTTGGTCTATTACCTTCTGCAGTTTAATATATTTTGGCGAGTCAAAATATATTACACTGCAGAGAATGATGGGCCAAATAATTTCCCATGGAACATATTTATTTTTACAATACTGCAGAACAGGAAGATTTAGTTTGACAGGAGCAGAGTCAATCGTCCTCGTTATGTACGTATTACCTCTTTCTTGTGTTAAGAACACAATACGATTGTACTGCAAAACAATACCACATTACTGAAAACCAATATTGTTACTATACAATAACACCACACAAATATTACATTTTTTTTATTTATTATTATTATTATTTTGTTATATTATTTCCCCACACACATTCTCCTTATAAATTGACTCAAAAACACTATTTCAATTTCGCAATTTCCTTGACAATAAAAGCATATTATTTTCTATACTATACCTTTGACTCTAAGACAAAATTACCCTATTGACCTTAAATTACTGTGACCGTCTTTTTAAGCATTGTTTTAATTACTGTTTTATCCTGTTAGCTATTACTCCAGTGAATCTTATTCATTAAATTAAATCTATATGAAGCCGATGTCTCTCTCTTTATTCCTAATCATCCATCCATCCATTTTCTACCGCTTATTCCCTTTGGGTTCGCGGGGGGCGCTTGTGCCTATATCAGCTACAATCGGGCAGAAGGCGGTGTACACCCTGGACAAGTCACCATCTCATCACAGTATTCCTGATCAATAATTATTCATTTGAATGAATATAAAGTATTTGACAGTTTTCTATGAGCTCAAACCAAATACACACAGTGGTGTAGCTTTAACTCCAATACACATGCAACATTTATCATTGTCTAATATTTGAGTCGGCACCAGTGAAGCAACACACTTTTTTAAAAAATCTTAGCTGTGCATTTAGCATAGTATTTTAATGGACACAAGTACAGTACAGGCACCATACTTGCCAACCCTCAGAATTTTTCCAGGACACTCGCGAATTTCAGTGCATAGAAGGAAGCTTCCGCCACTATAGGCATTCTGGCTTTCTAAAGCCCAGCTCCCTTTGGGAATGCACAAAAAAACGAGGACTAAGTGGAAACTAACATACTTGGAAGCCTCAAACAAGCGAACAGCGCTCAACAGCATCCATCAGTAGACAATGTACCGACAAGGAAAATAGCCACGGCTTAACCAAAATAGTCTTGATTGTTCATATGAAACAGGTGTGTGGAGCAGCGCTCAGAGGCGGTAGTAAAGCTACTGTAGGCTAACACACACAAAACAGGAAGTACAACCAAACTAAGAGTGCTTCACATGAACTAAAACACCATACATAGGAAACGCAAAAACTCAAAACTTAACTGTCAAGCAGGGCGTTACTGTACCCTCTCTTTAAAGGAAGCGGACTTTTGATCATATTATTTACTATGACACAGTGTTGGGCCATGTCCAAGTGGATAGGAGGATAAGATAGGTCTTTATTGCCATTGCACAAGTACAATGAAACTTTGTTTTCAGCACAAACCTGTTGAAGATTAGACAAACAAACAGTGTACAGGGTTACAGAACAAGAATGCTGACGGGTCGCCATAAGACGCCCCGTAAAAGATGGGAAAAAGGTAAACGCTGGGGAAGGATGAGTAAAAAACTACAATCCAGACTGGGCTCCTAAGGGGGCCCAGTCTGGAGTGGGATAAAACCTCCATAGCAAAGCACATATACATATTACAACATGCATCTCGAGATATCTAGCAACAGAGGGAAGGTAGTTCAAGGTCATGGTGGTAGGCCGCAGCTCTCAGGCGCTGACCATCCATTCATCACCCCTATGGGATTTGTGTTGAGGGCGTTGGGTTGGGGGTGGATGGGGTGTGTATGTGTGGCGTAAATTTTCTTGGATGTGTGTGTGTGTGTGTGTGTGTGTGTAAGCCCGTAGTGTGTATCTGTTCCGCGGCCTTGATGTATTGCAGTCGCTAGTCCAAAGTCAATAACAACAGGTGTGTGTCCATGAGAGACAAAAAGGAAGTTTGTTGTGTCTTCGCTGCGCTGTCCTTTGGGAGAGTCTCGAAGCCAGAGAAACAATCCAAGTTAAAATGATTTTTTATGCAAGTGAAAATAAAATTTGCTTTTCTCTCTAAAATTGTCTATGACTGGTCCTCAAACCTGCGGGGTAGACAGTCCGATGTAATCCACAGTTCTTCCCGCATCCTCCAATCATTTGTGGCAGCTTTGGGGTACTTTGAAGACTGCCAGCAACTTCCAATTTGTGGACAAACCAGAGCAACACTTACTCCAATCAGCAGATGTCCTGTTGTCCTAATTCCGAATAGGTGGACATCTTCACGTCCTCGACAGAAAAGGGTCGCCAGGCACGCAGCACTCCTCCTTCTTCTCCCAAGAGTCTGTCGTGTGTCCAGCAACAACCGCTTCGTCATGACAGCAGGTTCCCCCAAACCCAAGATCTTGTCAATTTTGTTGAGGCTAGTTAATAGTTCCAATGTTTGGATTTGGAGAGCAGTACAAAAAGAGACAACAAGAAAGTTAAGACAAGACAAAACAAAGAAGCAAGCAGGAGAGATAAGGAAGAGGAAAGGGTAGCGTCCACCCTCGCTGAGTGCCAGAGAGAAAAGAAAGAAAAAAATGTGTTCTTCTCTTACATAAGTATTGTGAATGATAGGCAAAATAAAATAAACAAGTGCAGTTCCCCTTTTGGGTAAGGATCCCATACGTATCAAAATAAAAACAGAGTAAGTCCAAAGTTACAGGAGGGTGGAGGGATCAAACATATCCAGGCAATCCAGTGTGTGGATTGCCTGGATATGTATTTTTGTCGTCAGCGGGGAAGAGTCAAATGCCACTGCAGCTGGCGAGGCGAGCGTCCACGGAACGACCACCACTGTGGCTAACAAGGAGGTGGACATGAGTGGGAATGCGTAACCAGCAGCTGTCAAGGTCCACACTGCCGATGGCTCAGAGGGCGTCCATTAAACAACCATCTTTGCGGCAGATGAGGAGGAATGCAGGCAAGACTGGTGTTTCTGCAGCAGACGAGAAGGGCGAGATGCCAGGCGGGCGCTTCTGCAGCAGGTGAGCTGGAAGCTGAGCAGAATGCAGACCAGGATGCAGAGCAGGATGCTGCGTCTCAATCAGACCCACCAAAGACGGAGCTGTAGATGGCATGGAACCCACTAGAAGCAAAGCTGAAAGGGGCGTCGGGCCCAATGGAGGCAAGACTGGAAGTGGCGCTAAAGGTGCCTACTCTCATGAAGAGGCGGGTGGCGGCCTCCTTGCTGGAGTAAGTGCTGGGGGTGGTAGCCTTGCTGGAGGGATCTGTAGATCCCCAGCTGCACAGATGCCAATACTAGCCCCCCTTAGAAAGCAGATTCCAGACTCTCGCTGACGGCAGGAGCTGTTTACCCACGGTCTCCAAAGAAGCAGAAGCCAAGGGTGGAAAGGAGGTTTGGGGGAGGGTTGTTGCTCCTTATCATGCAGGATCTTCACAATGTTCGCATGTGAAGATATATGTCAAGTCCTGTTGGTTGGGATTTTTTGTAGTTTTTCTTCTGGTATGGGAGCTAGTTAGAGCTGCAATGGCTTCAAACCAGCTATTGGACCACATTGGTTTGCTGCAAAATATACTCTGGATGTTGTACCATCCCAGCACTGTTGGGGTAGGTGCGGGAAGACAAAGGCAGTCGCTTTTGTTCTGCTGGTTCCTTTTTTTCCAACTCTTTAGATATTTTTGTCTGCATTTTTGACAGCATGTCACAATCTGCTCTTGAATGGGAAGTATTCTCCCATCAGCTCCCCCTCGCAAGCACGAGCACATAAAAACACACACGGAGCTGGCGAGCTCATCCTGTCGCCTCACACCTTCACAAACATTTGTGCTAAAAATAACTCTTGTCACACAACACAACACACATCCCTGTGGTTATAATAATAAGTGAAACAAAGTTTTATATACAGTTTTACCTCTAGCCAGGAACAAAAATGCTGTCGCCTGAGCATACACACACCACATCACTATGGCAACACACGTACACACAACAAGCATGCATTGCCGCATCCCATCCAAAACTAAACCAGAAATACTGTATTAATCCATCCGTTTTCTACCGCTTGACCCTTTCAGGGACACGGGGGTGCTGGAGCCTATCTCAGCTGCATTTGGGTGGAAGGCGGGGTACACCCTGGACAAGTCACCACTTCATCATAGGGCCAACACAGATAGACAAC
Source organism: Nerophis ophidion (assembly GCF_033978795.1). Classification (NCBI taxonomy): domain Eukaryota; kingdom Metazoa; phylum Chordata; class Actinopteri; order Syngnathiformes; family Syngnathidae; genus Nerophis; species Nerophis ophidion. The sequence goes on along the minus strand of NW_026907196.1, from coordinate 57,835 downwards.
ATTCACACTCACATTCACACACGAGGGACTATTTAGTGTTGCCAATCAACCTATCTTCAGGTGCATGTCTTTGGAGGTGGGAGGAACCTATCCCCAGGTGGGAGGAAGCCGGAGTAGAACCCACGCATTCACGGGGAGAACATGCAAACTCCACACAGAGAGATCCCGAGCCCGGGATTGGCAAGCCTTTTCAAATTTAAAGTGTTACGTTTTTTATGGATTTCAATGACATGTACAAGTGTTAGGAAACTTCCATGTTCCACTATTTTTACACAGTCCAAAAAAAGGAAAAATCCTTATTAATAATGAAACTGCCGTTAGTCACGACTTATGCACTTTCCCCCCACTTAACTGGGCGTTAAATGCCTTTAACTTTAAGCGCGTAACAAACTCTGAGGCGTAAATGGGAGAGAGAGCTGCGGGTTTGGAGATGTGTTTGAGGTCAGTTGGTGGTGCAATGATCAAGACATGAGGTCTGCAACAAGCCTTGCATTGAAGTTACACAGCAGGTAAGTCTGCTCTTTGGGGATTTGCTTTGCCAGCAATAGCAACACCATCAGATTTTTGCCCTTTCTTTTCTTAATATTTAACTCATTTGCAAATTTTCACCCATACTGGGTTAGGGTTAGGTATGTTTAATAATGAAACTGTTGTATTTTGAACTTGCGTTTTGTTGTTTTTTAAATTTGGTTTATGGGTCAGCTCCTGGCTGCCACATTTTCTCTTTTCACTTTTGCACGATCTCTTCAGGCATTTTGCTTCGCTTTTTCTTCTTACATTACCTTTTTGACTGCACGAACCTTTTGCCCGTTTTTGTTGTACTTTTGCAAATCCTGGGCTTGTAAATAAGTATTTATTTTATTAACAAGTCAAAACTCGGTCTCGCATCTTGGGTTCCAGCCAAACACTTCCAGAGTTGTCCGATAATGGCTTTTTTGCCAATATCCCTCTCGACGTCCATTGCACCGGTCACCCTTTATGTGTGTGTGTGTGTCCCAAATGTTCTTCATGATACTTGAGATATGACAAAGCACAACATAAGGAGTATGGCGTCTTAATCCTTACCAGCGACCTCTAAACTGTGGCACTTACCACCTTTACAGTGTGTTGTATGTCTGGGTGTGTGACAAACACATTATTTGGACTGACTACAACGGTCCTTCTCAACTAGTAGGTCGGGCCCTCCGGGGGGGGGGGGGGGGGGTGACCCGGGGGGGTCACCTGTGACCTTGGGGAACATGCTTTTTTTCCTCCATACTAAAGTATGACAAATGCAGCACTTGGCTTCACTGTAATCACGGTGAGATGCTGGGGTGCTCTTTCCTTTAATGCTAATACTCTTACAATGTTATGTAAAGGTACAGTTATAACCAATTATATTGTATATAATTATATACTATTATAGTCATGGCGGAGCGCAAAATATTTTCTTCTTCCTGAGGGGCATAACAGAATATAACCGAGTAGTACTGCACTAAAAGCAAAATTAAGAAAAAAAAAAGTTTTCTTATTTCAAAATAAAATGAAGCTGCAAATAATTTTACATAGGACACACATGCGGGGCAGCATGGTGGCACAGGGGTTAGTGCATGTGCCTCACAATACAAAGGTTGTGAGTTCAATCCCGGGCTCAGGATCTTTCTGTGTGGAGTTTGCATGTCTTCCCCGTGACTGCGTGGGTTCCCTCCGGGTACTCCAGCTTCCTCGCACCTCCAAAGACATGCACCTGGCGATAGGCCCTTCCCACTTCCAGAGACATGCACCTGGGCATAGGTTGATTGCCAACACTAAATGGTCCCTAGTGTGTGAATGTTGTCTATCTGTATTGGCCCTGTGATGGTTGGGTTAGGGTTAGGGCTAGGCGCTAACACCCCCCGCGAACCGGAAATGGACAAGCAGTAGGAAATGGATGGATGGATGGAGGACACACATGCAGTCAAACGTGCATCCCTCTAAAAATTGTTGGAATTTTAAAGTGAATCAACAACTACAATACTGACATTCCAACGGTTTCAACACGAGATTAATCAGAAGTAAGTTTCACACAATAAACAGAATTCTTCGTGATTAATATGCTCTTTCCTGATGCTAATGTCGGTGTAAGAAATACATGAAAAAACACTCAGTTTAGTTCAAGCCAACTTGTAAACAAAGTTTTCTCACCCATAAAGTAGGTGACTATCTTGCACATGGCGGCACCAAAGATGAAATCCTCCAGTATATTGGGGATGAGGGTGAAGGGCATACAGAAGATGGCCATCATCAGGTCACTCAGGGCAAGCGAGAGCAGGAAAGAGTTGGTGACCGTTCTCATACGCTTGTTGAGAATCAGGACAGTGATGATGAGGAGGTTTCCAAATACGCTGATGATGAAGATGAGCGTGTAGAGCAGAATACGCACTGATTCCATCTCTAGGGAGAGAACATGGTCAAACATGTGATTGACAGCATCTGCATCAGAATGCAGTATTTATAGAAAGTATATGACACAGTGAGGACAGAATGCAGTATTTATAGGAAGTATATGACACAGTGAGGACAGAATGCCGTATTTATAGAAAGTTTATGACACAGTGAGGACAGAATGCAGTATTTATAGAAAGTATATGACACAGTGAGGACAGAATGCAGTATTTATAGAAAGTATATGACAGAGTGAGGACAGAATGCAGTATTTATAGAAAGTTTATGACACAGTGAGGACAGAATGCAGTATTTATAGAAAGTATATGACACAGTGAGGACAGAATGCAGTATTTATAGGAAGTATATGACACAGTGAGGACAGAATGCCGTATTTATAGAAAGTTTATGACACAGTGAGGACAGAATGCAGTATTTATAGAAAGTATATGACACAGTGAGGACAGAATGCAGTATTTATAGAAAGTATATGACAGAGTGAGGACAGAATGCAGTATTTATAGAAAGTTTATGACACAGTGAGGACAGAATGCAGTATTTATAGAAAGTATATGACACAGTGAGGACAGAATGCCGTATTTATAGAAAGTTTATGACACAGTGAGGACAGAATGCAGTATTTATAGAAAGTATATGACAGAGTGAGGACAGAATGCAGTATTTATAGAAAGTTTATGACACAGTGAGGACAGAATGCAGTGTTTATAGAAAGTATATGACACAGTGAGGACAGAATGCAGTATTTATAGGAAGTATATGACAGAGTGAGGACAGAATGCAGTATTTATAGGAAATATATGACAGAGTGAGGACAGAATGCAGTATTTATAGAAAGTTTATGACACAGTGAGGACAGAATGCAGTGTTTATAGAAAGTATATGACACAGTGAGGACAGAATGCAGTATTTATAGAAAGTATATGACACAGTGAGGACAGAATGCAGTATTTATAGAAAGTATATGACACAGTGAGGACATAATGCAGTATTTATAGAAAGTATATGACACAGTGAGGACATAATGCAGTATTTAGAGAAAGTATATGACACAGTGAGGACATAATGCAGTATTTAGAGAAAGTATATGACACAGAGGACGGAATGCAGTATTTAGAGAAAGTATATGACACAGTGAGGACAGAATGCACTGTTTATAGAAAGTATATGACACAGTGAGGACAGAATGCAGTGTTTATAGAAAGTATATGACACAGTGAGGACAGACAAAGACAAATAATACAATGGCAAAATGAAATTAGAACAGGAATCTCTACTGTGAAAAATGTATATTTATTCTTATAGTGTTTAGGTTAAAGCATGTGTGTGACATCCATCTCCTACTAAACACTCATAACAAATGTCCTGGGGAAAAGAGACAGAGGAAACTTTTTTGCTTAACAGGAAAATATGAGTACAAAGTCACAAAATCAATAGATTGAAGTGTCTTTATGACAATATTTTCCAGTTTGAAAGGGAAAGACATAGAAAAAATGGCTAAACAGCACATTGCTTTCAAAAGTATTTGTTTAACTTTAAAATGGATATTGAAATAAAACATTTCCCATTTAGTTAAGCTCAATATTAGGTATATAACGAAGTTGTAATTAGTGCGTTATTGCCATTTCAGAATGACCGTGCCAATGTCACGACATTGAACAAGAACTTGGCAGTGTGGTTTTTCCTGCTGCTATTGAGTACTAAAGTACATCTCCTGTACAGACAACGACTGCGACATTTACATCAGAAGTGTGGATGCATTTTGGCTTTACAATGAAGACAAAAAGGATGAAGCGGAAAACATGCTGGAGTCTCTCGTCAGTCTAATAAAGGAGCAGACTGGCAATTATTTCATTTTGGTGGTACTCATTTTGAAACACAGGCATACAAAAAAAAGTTTGCTGAAACTGCACTTTGTGACGTCTAAAACAGAAAAGGCATAATATGAGAAGTAACTTGTGTAATTATTCACTGGAAATGTGGTTAATGTAAAAGCAAGAAGCCAGACATGAATTTGTGAGATACTTATATTGTTCAGTGAACGTGCAGAGAATCAGCATTTTCCAAACTAATACAAAAATGTCCATGGCAGAAGACACTGGTTATCAGGAAGTTAAAATACACTTAACAAAACATCAGTTTTTTCCCCCTGTTGTTACAGTGGATGTTTACATGAATAGTTTAAAGACACTCAACCGAATGTATTATGTAAGTATTTTTGATATTTGCGTGTTACTTGACATACTACATGCGCGTAAAAATACCAATTTGTCGTAAAAAATATGATTTCAACATTTGAGCATTATTTTTGTGTTCCACTACAGTAAGTGTGTTTAACCTTAACATTCCTGTCACCTCATTTTGCACATAACAAAGTTTTTACCAAGTATTCTGTATGTCGACAATACAGCAATAATACAGTAGCCTTAAAATGGAACTGCCTTTTTTTTGTAGAATTTTGACTACAATTTACAATCCTTGTGAGAGGGAGGAACACACGTCCTTTTTTTTTAAATCACACATTCTAACTGGCAAATAAACTTACAATGGAGCCAAAGGGAGTAATGCTTCTGTTTCAACCGAAAATCCCAATACATAAAAATCCAAAAAGTACCAACAAAACTTTATTTACATGTTGTGACCTAAATATGAACAAGGTATTAGCAATATTGGTTTTATAAGTGCTAACATTAAGGACTTACATTTAGCGGCACATTGAGAGAGACAACGTCCTATATTGACATCTTTAGCTGGTGAGCTCCTTTCTTGCCTGGGAGCCCGCAAAAATGTATTGTAGATTTAAAATCATGTCTCTCACCTTGATAGTAAAAGTGTTAGGGTAAGGGTTGGTGGTTAACCATAACCCCAAACCTAACCCATAAATGGTGCATATCGCTCACCTTGATAGTAAAAGTGTTAGGGTAAAGGTTGGGGGTTAACCTTAACCCTAACCCTACCCCAAAATAGTGAAAAAGATTGTAAAAGGATTGTGAGCCATTCTTCATCTAAAGGAGAAAACAGTAAATACTAACAGTTGGCATCCCACGTTGTCCAATAAATGATATTCATTTATGTTTGTCTCTCATGATGTCTTGAGTATGTCGTAATCAGTTGAAGAAACAAGCGGGCGTTGTGATGCGTCTGTGAAATAAATGCTTAAAATGATGAAAATACTTACATATGACTTCTTATTATGAATGTGCCTCTTACATGACTTGGTGTATATAAAACCTTGTTGAACAAGAGGTTAGTTCCACAAAGGTTGATTCCTTAAGCATCATGGATTGCAGGAAAGCATGGACACAGAAGCACAGCATCATTCAGTTTGAGAGTGAAAGCATGTGACAGGACGAGGTCGAGAAAGGCTGAGCACTGCACTGACTGAGCACCCTGATTCAGGATGGCGGTCAGGCAGATGTCCCAAAGTCTGGACTGAACACCCTGATTCAGGATGGCGGTCAGGCAGATGTCCCAAAGTCTGGACTGAGAACCCTGATTCAGGATGGCGGTCATGCAGATGTCCCAAAGTCTGGACTGAGCACCCTGATTCAGGATGGCGGTCATGCAGATGTCCCAAAGTCTGGACTGAGCACCCTGATTCAGGATGGCGGTCATGCAGATGTCCCAAAGTCTGGACTGAGCACCCTGATTCAGGATGGCGGTCAGGCAGATGTCCCAAAGTCTGGACTGAACACCCTGATTCAGGATGGCGGTCAGGCAGATGTCCCAAAGTCTGGACTGAGAACCCTGATTCAGGATGGCGGTCAGGCAGATGTCCCAAAGTCTGGACTGAGAACCCTGATTCAGGATGGCGGTCAGGCAGATGTCCCAAAGTCTGGACTGAGCACCCTGATTCAGGATGGCTGTCACGCAGATGTCCCAAAGTCTGGACTGAGAACCCTGATTCAGGATGGCGGTCAGGCAGATGTCCCAAAGTCTGGACTGAGCACCCTGATTCAGGATGGCTGTCATGCAGATGTCCCAAAGTCTGGACTGAGCACCCTGATTCAGGATGGCGGTCACGCAGATGTCCCAAAGTCTGGACTGAGCACCCTGATTCAGGATGGCGATCATGCAGATGTCCCAAAGTCTGGACTGAGCACCCTGATTCAGGATGGCTGTCATGCAGATGTCCCAAAGTCTGGACTGAGCACCCTGATTCAGGATGGCGGTCATGCAGATGTCCCAAAGTCTGGACTCAGCACCCTGATTCAGGATGGCGGTCAGGCAGATGTCCCAAAGTCTGGACTGAGCACCCTGATTCAGGATGGCTGTCACGCAGATGTCCCAAAGTCTGGACTGTGTACCCTGATTCAGGACTGCTGTCACGCAGATGTCCCAAAGTCTGGACTGAGCACCCTGATTCAGGATGGCTGTCACGCAGATGTCCTAAAGTCTGGACTGAGCACCCTGATTCAGGGTGGCGGTCAGTCAGATATCCCAAAGTCTGGAGCAAAGCAGTGGGCGGTGACCGGGGGGAAGAAAACAATCCAGGCAAAATAATTGCTGAAAATGGGAGAGGACTTCCAGCAAAGCATAAAAGGGACAGCGCTTCAACATCCAAAGTGTCCCACAAAGAGTTAGCGTCTGACAGTATGAAGCCAATTGAGGTAACAATTGGAAAGTACACCTGCATAAAAGTACACATTGTTAAAGGGCAACTGCACTTTTTTTTATTTATTTTGCCTATCATTCACCATCAGTATGAAAGATATGACGATGGATGGATTTTTAAAAATGCATTGTAAATATTAAACTAATGCGATCAAAAGTCCGCTTACAATAGACCCTATGGGAGCTGGTCAATCCTGCCTATAGAGCCCCTAACATTTAAAACTTACCTATTGTGATCATTTTAAGCATACGTGGCACATTCATTTAAAAAACGCATCACTTTTGCTTATTTTTTTTTAATCTTCTATCCGTTTACCTGTATGTCATCTTCTTTGTAAGGGACGCTGGAAGCCGGCAGACCCATCAGCGATCCTGTTCTGTCTCCCTGTAATGTTTGTCTGATCTTGAATGGGATTGTGCTGAAAATTGTAATTTTCCTGAAGGAACTCTCCTGACGGAATAAATAAAGTACTATCTAATCTAATCTATTTTTTTTTACAATCAATGATTTCTGCTCACTGCAGAGTTTGTGAGAGTCAACAAACAAAATAAAACATCACTTCCTGTACAATGGAAGCTTTCATTAGGATATGCAGACTGCTAGGATGTTCATGTATTCCTATTTAGGTGAAGAATGTCTCATAATCCTCGCATAGAAATGGGGGGGGAAACAAGGGCTTTTTGTGTCGTTCTCACCAGTTCCAAGTCGAAGTGTCCTAACTTGTCAGATTACCTACACAGATGTCTCAAGTCAAGGTGAGATGCATGATTTATGATCTAGAATAAGCTTACAGGCACCAGGGAAGCGAGGAAACAGCGGACCACTCCATGGTGTAAACATAGGGAGACACGGCAGTGGCTATGAATAGTGTGTCTTTGTTAGCGCTTATGATAACAATATTGTGTCCTGGGCATGACAATATGTGTCCTGGGCATGACGTTAAAGTGCATCCGGTAGTGGAAGGTCCTCTATGGGGTCGTGGGGCACTAGGAGGTTAAGCCCTTTACTACTGTTACCCCAGGTGGCCCTTGGCAAAGGCCTAGTACCTGACTGCCACCTAGCCAAGGATACGGTTAAGACTTCAACGGCGGAGCAGGCAGAAGACAGTAGATATAAGAACTACCACAAGAGCTGTGATGGCGTTAAAAAGGCTGCAGCAGAAAAGGTTCCCCAGTTGTCTTGGACTCCATGCCACTGGACCCTGACCCAATTCTGTCTAGGATGGTGTGGTGACTGTCTGTGCACCAGTCTCCCCACCTTAAACTAAGTCATGCACAGGCATCCTCCATAAAGGGATACACCCCTACCAGGAGGATCATCATCCTCGTTCGAGTGACTGCCGATGAATAACAATATCACTTAATTGTCAAGTCATGAAAGGTAAATTCAGTATTGTTGTCGCTTTTTGAATGGTTATTTATCGGATTGCATGGGTGGAACAGTGGAGCTTCCATTGGCTGCGTTGTATGCGGACGTTTATTGACATTTATTTAGTATTTTTCCATCCATCCATTTTATACCGCTTGTCCCTTTTGGTGTCACGGAGGGTGCTTGAGTCTATTTCCGCTGCATTCGGGCAGAAGGCAGTGTACACGCTGGACAAGTCACCACCTCATCACAGGGCCAACACAGATAGACAACGTTCACACACTAGGGACCATTTAATGTTGCCAATCAACCTATCCCCAGGTCCATGTCTTTGGAGGTCGGAGGGGCCTATCCCCAGGTGCATGTCTTTGGAGCTGGGAGGGGCCTATCCCCAGGTGCATGTCTTTGGAGGTGGGAGGGGCATAGAACGACCCCAAGCCCGGGGATCAAACACAGTACCTTTGTATTGTGAGGCACATGCTCTAACCCCTGTCCACTGTGCTGCTTTATTTAGTATAGTTTAATACTCAGCACAGCTTGTGCTTTGTACAATAACCATATGTGCCTTCTTCTTATCCCTGCAGTAGGTTTGCATTAAAGTTGTGGCAAATGACTTCCTTGACATCAGTGCTGCTGCTGAGACAACTTATCCAACTCAATTAGTTCTTCTCTTGGGAGAAATACATTGAACCTACATTACATGGACCTTTCAGATCTTACAAGCTCAGCTGCATTTAATGATTTAAAAAGTCAATATATATTGATATAATTGAGTTCATCGTTTCTATTTTGAGTGTATTCAAAGACCAAAAGGCTGCTAACTGGGAAATGGGAGAATAAACAATGCGCAGTGCATGAGCTCTATCTATCTCTAGATTTTTAAAGGTAAGCAGGCAAGCAGAAGCTAAAATTACTACAAATCCTTTAAACACATAGACTGAAAGCGTTCAGGGCCGCAATGCTCATGTAAATGTTCTTCATTTGTGTAAACATCATGACCACACTACACTAAGTATCATATTATTTACACAATACACGGGCCGTGGAAGAATACATCAGATGGTGGTGTATATGTGGAGGAAGACTTGGATCAGTATGTTAAGTTAAAGTTCAAGTACCAATGATTGTCACAAACACACTAGGTGTGGCAAAATTATTCTCTGCATTTGACCCATCACCCTTGATCATCTCCTGGGAGGTGAGGGATGTGTACCCTTAACATGGCAATCATTTATTCCTTTCTCTTTTATGGTATTGGAATCTGTATGCTCTTACACTGAAAGGAGTGTGTTTTTTATATTATGCCTCTGTTCGAGTTCCGGTAAAGTTTTCTTTATATTATTCCCCCCAGAATATATCATTACACGGTTAACCTACTCTATTTAAATGACACAACCAACAGGTTAGGGCTTCACGGTGGAAGAGGGGTTAGTGCTTCTGCCTCACAATACGAAGGTCCTGAGTAGTCAGGGTCCAATCCCGGGCTTGGGATCTTTCTGTGTGGAGTTTGCATGTTCTCCCCGTGAATGCGTGGGTTCCCTCCGGGTACTGCGGCTTCCTCCCACCTCCAAAGACATGCACCTGGGGATAGGCCTCTCTCACCTCCAAAGACATGCACCTGGGGATAGGCCCCTCCCACCTCCAAAGACATGCACCTGGGGATAGGCCCCTCCCACCTCCAAAGACATGCAACTGGGGATAGGCCCCTCCCACCACCAAAGACATGCACCTGGGGATAGGCCTCTCTCACCTCCAAAGACATGCACCTGGGGATAGGCCCCTCCCACCTCCAAAGACATGCACCTGGGGATAGGCCCCTCCCACCTCCAAAGACATGCAACTGGGGATAGGCCCCTCCCACCTCCAAAGACATGCACCTGGGCATAGGTTGATTGGCAACACTAAATGGTCCCTAGTGTGTGAATGTGAGTGTGAATGTTGTCCGTCTATCTGTGTTGGCCCTGTGATGAGGTGGCGACTTGTCCAGGATGTACCCCGCCTTCCGCCCGATTGTAGCTGAGATAGGCACAACCGCCCCCCGCAACGCCAAATGGAATAAGCAGTAGAAAATGGATGGATGGAACCAACAGGTTATGAGCCCAGGAGGGAAGTTGGAGGCCAAAGGAACAGATTATGCTTTGATGAAGATGAGAAGAATTCCGAGTTGTGGGAGACAAAGTTTTTTCAGCACGATGGTACAGGGGGTAGTGAATGTGCCTCACAATATGAACTTCCTGAGTTCAAACCCGGGCTCGGGATCTTTCTGTGTGGAGTTTGCATGTTCTCCCCGTGACTGCGTGGGTTCCCTCCGAGTACTTCGCCTTCCTCCCACCTCCAAAGACATGCACCTGGGGATAGGCCCCTCCCACCTCCAAAGACATGCACCTGGGGATGGCCCCTCCCACCTCCAAAGACATGCACCTGGGGATAGGCCCCTCCCACCTCCAAAGACATGCACCTGGGGATAAGTTGATTGGCAACACTAAATTGGCCCGAGTGTGAGAATGTGAGTGTCAATGTTGTCTATCTGTGTTGGCCCTGCGATGAGGTAGCGACTTGTCCAGCGTGTACATCACCTTCCGCCCGAATGCAGCTGAGATAGACTCTACCACCCCCAGCGACCCCGAAAGGGACAAGCGGTAGAAAATGGATGGATGGAAAAGTTTTGGGGAACATGCGCCTGCTAGGCCTCAAATCGACAATGCCAAGCGGGTGTATGGACGGTGTAGCCAGGAGTTGTGGATGCATTGCATTGTGGGTGGGTGTTGTGTGGCCTTTGTGGTGTTTTGCAGGGCGTATGTTCTCCTGAAGTGTGGGTTTGTCATTGTTTAATGTGGTTTCACGGAGTGTGGCGCGTGTTGGTGGAAGTGTTGAAGATGTTTGTATCGCCACCATTAGTGTGATCTGTGTGGCTGTGGAACAAGACCCCTGGTTTACACACATTGGGAGCAAAATAATAAACCTCTCCGTCGTTTTGATTGACGGCAGGGGGAGGGTCACACGTGATGTCACAATGTTGACCAGGTGGTTAAAGTAACCATTGGGGATCAAGTTTCACCCAGCTCTAATTGAAGGCAGACACAAATCATATACCTGGCGCATGTTAAATGATGAACTCTTAACATTGCAACACATGCCAATACGGCCGCTTTAGTTCACTAAATTGCAATTTTAAATTACATGCGGAGTTTCTTGTTGAAAACATTGCGGAATGATGACGCGTATGATGATGTGTGTTTGTCACATTATTGGTTGGAGGGGACATATTAGCTCAGCACCACTTACGGCTAAAAGTCGTCTCTCTTCATCGCATAATTACACAGTATTTTGGACATCTGTGTTGCTGAATCTTTTGCAATTTGTTCAATTAATAATGGAGACTATAAAGAACAATGCTGTAGGTGGAAAGCGGTGTATTGCAGCTGCCTTTAGCACCGAGACACAGCCGGTGTTTCTTTGTTTGTTGTGAATCTTTTACACAGAGCGGTCAAGCGAACATGTTTCTCTACGTCAACCAGCATGTTTTTGGATGGGAAAATTGTGATATATATCTTACCGGAGACATCAGTGGATTATTCCTCTTCCAGTAGCTGTCAAAAAAGGCAGCTGTGAGCTTGGATCCTCGGCTTCTCTCAGAGACACTGGCGTGTTCACCGCAGCCCTCCGACTTTGAGGTATGACTTTAAAATCTCACTAAAACACTATTAAAACAATAAGCAGGTAAGGGATCTTCCAGAATTATCCTAGTAAATGTGTCTGATTACATCTGAAATGCTCACACTGCCGCCACCTGGAGCCGTCGCTTTTCATTTTATTTTTATTTTTTTTCTAGTCCTTCACTGTCAATATCCACAAATCTTTCATCCTCGCTCAAATTAATGGGGAAATTGTCGCTTTCTCGGTCCGAATTGCTCTTCCTGCTGGTGGCTCACATTATAAACAATGTGAGGATGTGAGGAGCTCCACAAACGGTGACGTCACGCGTACATCGTCTGCTACTTCCGGTAAAGGCAAGGCTTTTTTATTAGAGACCAAAAGTTGCGAACTTTATCGTGCATGTTCTCTACTAAATCCTTTCAGCAAAAATATGGCAATATCGCGAAATGATCAAGTATGACACATAGAATGGACCTGCTATCCCCGTTTAATTAAGAAAATCTCATTTCCGTAGGCCTTTCATGAGTATCTTTGGAGTAAACAGTCTTTGTCTGTATACATTAGTAGAAGTGGTTTCCAAAAATATGTATTTATTTCCCATTGGAGATGGTATATTATAATTTGAATAAACATTCAACTTCAATGTAACTGACATTCATCTATCACTACAGAAATGGGTTATTTTCTGCAAATCATTTATGTTTCTGTTTCCATACGGCACATGTGATGCAGACCATAATGTTTCTGTTGCCATACGGCAAATGTGATGCAGCACACAGCATGAATCATTTATTCAGTGTAGCAAAAGATGTTTGCTGCAAATGTGAAGGGGAACATAAAGATGTTCATATGTTAAGGTTGCTATTACTCCAAAAGTGATATCACACCTGGCCTGCTGATGGCATTTGAAATCAGGCATGACATCAAAAAACCATAACAAAATGTCAACTTGCAATTTTTGTGCAATTTTACTATGAAGAGCATTAAGAGTGATGGAGGATGAATGGAAGGAGTGAAGAGAATGCTTGATGAGAAGAGGGGAGACTTACCTTTGGCTCTGTTGGCGGCTTTAGGAACTATTGCTTGGCTTGTGCAGCTCATATTCTTGCTGCTCAGTGTCAGGCTGATGTTGCACGGCTGGACCTCCTGCAGGGACATGTTCCATAGCTTCACCTCCTTCAGGGACATCTTCACGCCCACGGTCTCCTTTGTCAGAGAAACTTCAAGCCAAGTGGCAACAAAATAAATCTTTTCAATAAGGCAGTAGAACATCGACTAGCAAGCTTGAAGGTGCTGAATGTCGACGCACGACGTCTGCAGACTGAAGTCATAAACCTGGTCTACTGCAGCCTCGCTCTCTATACCTCTCTCTCTCTCTTTACCTCTCTCTCCCTCCCTCTCTCACTCTCTCCACTCTCTCTCTCTCTCTCCCTCTCTATCTACTTCTCCATCTCTCTCTGTCTCTCTCCCCCTCTCTCTACTGCTCCATCTCTTGCTCGCTCTGTCTCTCCTCTCTCTGTCTCTCTACCTCTCTCCCTCCCTCTCTCTCTGTCACTCTCCCTCGCTCCCCCTCTCTCTCTACTTCGCCATCTCTCTCTCTATCTATCTATCTGTCTCTCTCTCTCTGTCTGTCTCCCACCCTCTCTCTCTATTTCTCCATCTCTCACTGTCTCTCCCTCTCTGTCTGTCTCTCTACTTCTCCATCTCTTTCTCTGTCTCTCCCTCTCTCTGTGTCACTCTCTCTCTCTGTCTCCCCTGTCTCTCTCCCTCCTGTCTTTCTCTCTCTCTCGCTCCCCTGTCTCTCTCTCTCTCTCTCGCTCCCCTGTCTCTCTCTCTCTCTCTCTCTCTCTCTCTCTCTCTCTGTTTCTCTCTCTCTCTCTCTCTCATGAACTGCATCATAACATTCACAAGCATCAAGCGTGTGTGTATTATTGATTAATGTTTCATGAGGTAGTTCATTTGTTTCACCAAGTTTGCAGCAGAATACCTGACAAACTAGGAATTGCACACAAAAGGTGTATTTTCTGATGTACTCCAGCAGGGGGGAGACTGGCATATGCCTGGCTTCCGGTCATTGAAGTAACCAGCATCTCATCTACTGAGGCGAGTGGGGACGCCATCTTGAACCAGTCGATATTGCCACCTTGTGGCAGGATTAGTATAGTGTCAGCAAATTTCAACCATCATCATTTTCTCATTTATAAACTGATTTTCACACTGTGTTGTCCTGAAGTCAACCGTTAATATTATTTACGTAATTACATGATAATATTTTTGTATTAATTCATAATATTTTGTATTAGTATTTGCAGTGCTATTTATTTGGAGTTAGAGTTGTTTATATTTGTTGTACGCTGTAATCGGTAAACAGCAGTTAGATGATGTCACTTCCGCTAAGTTACTTCCTGTTGTTTGACTGCCGGTATTTGTTCGAAAGCTAGAGATACATGTTGTGGTCTTCTGTAGTACTTTCTGTTGCCATCCTACACAAAGCGGCGAAGAAGCAATGCCGTAAGTCGTCTTTAATAATCTAATAAGATGTCAGACACGTTTAAAAAAGTGTAATAGTGCCGATATGTTAAACATAATTGTCGAACTAGATACAATGTGTTCAAGTCATTTAGGCAGACGGGAGTCTCCCTCTGCTGGACATTTTCAGACATTACCGTTACATTTATATGTCATTGTAGACAAATATGTACAGAGGCAATAAGTGTGTTGTGTGTTGTGTCTCTTTGTTCTTTTCAGTTTTTCACCATCTTGTCTATGAAGAATTGTCAAAAGTAAATGGTCAAGCTTACAACGACGTTCTCTTCATTGACTCCGGTTTGGCTTGGTGTTGAGTTGGCGTTTTTACACGTCTCACGAGAACACTAAAGTGAAAAAGGCACGTTTCGGCTGCCCTACGGTATCAACATGGCGACAAGTCACAGTGGAAGCAGCAAAACGTCAGTATCCACAGCAAGCGCAGCTCTTGTTAGAGCTAAAGCAGAAGCCGCGAAAGTACAAGCGTTGTACGCAAACCAAGAAGCTAAGCTTAAAATGGAACAAAGGCTCATAATCAATTAGAAACAACGAGAATAAGCACAGAATTAGAAGTGCTGACACTACAACGAGAAGCAGACGCAGCTGAGTCGGAATCTCAAGTGTTGGAGGAGGCTACGGGAGCACAATCCACAGGCGAAGACAGGAAATCTGAATCTGAAAAGGCAAAAATTGAACGCACCAGTGAATACGTTCAATCACAGATCGACCTTCAAGAGCAGTTGGCATCTCCAGCTGTGTCCGTTAACACAAGCTACTATCAACACCTGGCATCTGGATGAAAATACTCCATATATGCAACCCAGTCCTAATAAAACAAACTTTAAGAGCCATAAAGAATCCCACTTATCCACACCAAACTTAAATGAACCAGTTAAAGCTATGACAAACTTCGAAGAAAAAAGACAGTCTGGCTCAAACATACATGTTCCGCCCTATGTTCCCCGACAGGTTCCACAAGCCAGCACGCCGTCTTCAGTGGAACCATTGGCCCACTATTTGGCAACACGAGATCTCATCACCTCAGGACTGTACTTCTTCGCCGATAAACCAGAAGATTATCGCGCATGGGAGTCGTCATTCACTACAGCGGTCAGCGGTGCTCACCTCACAACGACCCAAGAACTAGACCTCATGACAAAGTGGTTTGGTAAGGAGTCTTGAGAACATGTGAGACGCATCCGCTCAATGTATGTAAACCATCCAGAACTGGCTCTACACAAAGCATGGGAGAGACTGCGTGACTGTTATGCTGCCCCTGAAATCGTTGAAAAATCACTATTTGATCGGCTGGACAATTTCCCCAAAATTTCTAATAAAGACAACACTGAGCTACGCAAACTGGGAGATTTGCTCATGGAAATTCAAGGTTTCAAGGACGGCTATGTCACCGGCTTGTCCTATCTGGATACGTCACGTGGAATTAGGTCGATTGTGGACAACCTTCCTTAAAGCCTTCAAGAAAAATGGACATCTTCTGGGTTTTTGTACAAAGAACATAATAATGGTTGCTTCCCTCCCTTCCACTACTTCTGTGTTTTTGTGTGCTCCGAGGCAAAGAAACGAAATGACCCCAGTTTCACCTAACAGTACAATACAACTGCTAACCTTGACAAACACGTTGCAAAAGGTTTTAACTCTAACCCTAACCCTAAGACCCATCACAGTGCACAAAACAGACACTTTAACAACCAATAGTGACCCCAATGAATGTTGTCCTCTACACAACAAACCACACTCTCTTAAGGGATACAGGACATTCCGAAACAAATCCCTGGATGTTAGAAAGGCATTTTTGAAGGAAAAAGGGATATGTTTTAAATGTTGTTCCTCAGTTTCACATCTCGCCAAATACTGCCAGTCTTCTGTGAGGTGTTAGGAATGTGGAAGCACTCATGATGAGGCAGCAATGCATCATGGTCCATCCCCTCAAATGGCCAAGGCTCCTCCATCTCTTAAAGAGGATGGCGGAGAGGGAGAAGAACAGTATAACATGCCTGATGCTAGCACGAGCTGTACAGATGTTTGCGGTCAAGGTCAGTGGGGGCAATCATGCTGAAAAATATGCCTTACTAAAATGTACCATAGGACTTCACGGTGGCAGAGGGGTTAGTGCGTCTGCCTCACAATACGAAGGTCCTGCAGTCCTGGGTTCAAATCCAGGCTCGGGATCTTTCTGTGTGGAGTTTGCATGTTCTCCCCGTGAATGCGTGGGTTCCCTCCGGGTACTCCGGCTTCCTCCTACCTCCAAAGACATGCACCTGGGGATAGGTTGATTGGTAACACTAAATTGGCCCTAGTGTGTGAATGTGAGTGTGAATGTTATCTGTATATCTGTGTTGGCCCTGCGATGAGGTGGCGACTTGTCCAGGGTGTACCCCGCCTTCCGCCCGATTGTAGCTGAGATAGGCGCCAGCGCCCCCCGCGACCCCGAAAGGGAATAAGCGGTAGAAAATGGATGGATGGATGGGAAAATGTACCATAAAGACTTCAAGGACAAGGCCATCAAAGCCTATGTAATTTTGGAGGACCAAGATCATTGGCAAGACCAGAATTGTTTAAAATGTTCAATGTGGACAGCAAACCAATCACTTATCATCTCAGAACTTGTTCTGGCCTTGTAGAGGCACACGGCAGGGAGGCTGAGGGTTTCCAGATTGAGTCCCTAGATGGTAAAGTTCGCATCTCACTTCCAACACTCCTCAAGTGTCAAGAGATTCCAAATAATCGGAATGAGATCCCAACACCAACTGCAGTTTTGCATCAACCCCATCTCCATCACATTGCCAAACACATCCCTGAATTGGACCCCGGAGCCAAACTACTCCTTCTCCTTGGAAGAGATGTAATCGGGGCACACAAGGTCATACAGCAAGTAAATGGACCACACGACGCTCCTTTTGCACAACGTCTGGATTTAGGCCGGGTGGTGATGGGAGAAGTGTGTTTAGGCAATACACACAAACCAACAATTAATTCAATGAAAACAAACGTTTGGGAAAATGGACGTCATTCCATCTTTCTACACTGCACTAGCCTCATGTGTGTTAAGAAGCAACAAACCTTCAACCAGTCCTGCAAATCACAAGAAAGGATGCTGGGATCGACAGTTTTCAACCAAACTGAACATGACAACAAACCTGCTCCATCAATGGATGACCTCCTCTTTCTAAAGATCATGGACATCCAAACCTACAGAAATGGATCCAACAATTGGGTCGCTCCACTCCCATTTAAGAAACCACGTCAATGTTTGCCAAACAATAAGGCCCAGGCAATCAAGCGGTTCATGTCACTTCAACGAACCCTCCAAAGGAAACCGGGAATGCAGGAACAGTATGTCACATTCACAGAAAAGCTCATAACCAACAAGCATGCAGAGGTAGCGCCGCCATTGAGGAAAGATGAAAAGTGCTGGTATTTGCCATCCTTTGGCGTATACCACCCACGAAAACCTGACCAGGGGCTTCACGGTGGCAGAGGGGTTAGTGCGTCTGCCTCACAATACGAAGTTCCTGCAGTCCTGGGTTCAAATCCAGGCTCGGGATCTTTCTGTGTGGAGTTTGCATGTCCTCCCCGTGATTGCGTGGGTTCCCTCCGGGTACTTCGGCTTCCTCCCACTTCCAAAGACATGCACCTGGGGATGGGTTGATTGGCAACATTAAATTGGCCCTAGTGTGTGAATGTGAGTGTGAATGTTGTCTGTCTATCTGTGTTGGCCCTGCGATGAGGTGGCGACTTGTCCAGGGTGTACCCCGCCTTCCGCCCGATTGTAGCTGAGATAGGCGCCAGCGCCCCCCGCGACCCCAAAAGGGAATAAGCGGTAGAAAATGGATGGATGGATGGAAAACCTGACCAGATCAGAGTCGTTTTTGACTCCAGCGCCCAACACGCAGGTATTTCCCTAAATTACGTGCTACTCTCTGGACCCAACCTCAACAACTCCTTGATGGGCAAAAGGAAAGAGTTGCGATTATGGCAGACATCCAGCAGATGTTTCATTGTTTTTTGGTGCATTAAGATCATCAAAATTTCCTACGTTTCTTGTGGCATCAGGACAATGATCTCAGGAAGCCAGTTATTGAGTATCGCATTAGGGTCCACGTGTTTTTGCAACACACCATCTCCTGCTGTGGAAATCTATGGGCTGCGAAAGGCCTTCAGGGAAGGTGCACAGCAGCACGGAGATGATACTGTCAGGTTTGTGGAAAGGCACTTTTATGTGGACGATGGCTTGGTATTTCTACCATCTGAAGGTGAGGCCATTGACCTGCTCCAAAGGACAAAGTGTTCACTCGCTGAGTCGAACCTTCGCTTGCACAAGTTTGTATCCAACTCTGAGGAAGTCACCAAAGCCTTCTCCCCTCAAGATTGTGCCCCTGTGGTCAAAGACTTAGATTAGAGTGGAGACTTTACACTCACACAACGGAGCTTAGGTTTGCTCTGGGCGATTACATCTGACACATTTACATACTTTGCATCACCAACAAACAAGCCATTCACTCGACCTGGTATTTTATCTACAGTAAACAGTGTTTTTGATCCCCTAGGAATACTCACACCTGTCACAATTCAGGGAAGAGCCCTTCTCAGAGAATTTACCTGCGAGTTAGCAGACTGGGACACGCCCCTGCCAGAAGCCAAAAAGAACAAGTGGGAAACTTGGAAAGAGTCTCTTCAAGGCTTAAACAAGATTCATATTCCACGCAGGTACACTGCAAAGTCACTGTGCGATGCAGTGCTCACAGAGTTGTGCGTGTTTTCAGATGCATCCTGCAAGGCCATTGGTGCTGTGGCTTACCTGAAAGTGGTCCAAGAAGATGGAAAGGCCGAAGTTGGATTTGTGATTGACTCCGGTTTGGGTTGGTATTGAGTTGGCCTTTTTACATGTCTCACAAGAACACTAAACACACATTTTGATGCAAACTTCATAAACGTAGCAAAGATACAGAGCACGTTGTAATATCCACAGCGGGTTTCCAATAATACAATATTTAGACTATATTTTACAAACACTTGAAACCCAACACACACACACGCACGGACACACCCACACACACACACACACACATGGGTTTTTGTGTATGTGCGTACACACTATTCTATTTTTATACTCATAATATATACCTATGAACTTATGCTTAATACAACCTACTCTATCTATAGCCCTTTCTTTATATAGTATGTTGTTGTGTTATTCATTTTCTGTCAAAATGATTTTTTTCCGTCAAGGGGGTTAGGGTTAGCAGTTTTTGGTTAGGGTGGGGCATGGGGAGGTGCACGTTTAGGTTTAGGGTTGGGTTAGGAGGAAGAACCCAAAAGCTCAAAGGAACGCGCTGTCCACGACAACCCTTAGAACTCAAGCTAGGTCCACCAAGGCCCCCCGGGAGAGCCCAATCAAACACATTCAATTGTCACTGGTACCCCCGAAGGATCGAGCTGATGAAGACGCCAAATGAGCCGCTGGATCCAATGTGTCAGCACTTTCATGGCGGAGTCTTCCGTAGCAGTGCTGACATCTATAGTGGACTTCAAGGCGTTGGACATCACAGGTGAGACTGGAAAAGGCGGGGCGACGGGCGTTTTGTTAATGGGCCTGATGTAATTAGTGGGATGACGTCCATCCCTCTGCGTTCCAGGCGCGCTGCTTCAGGTAGGAAGCTCACCGAATGTCTCCGCTTGTATCTGATGCTCCTGGAACAGACCGAAGGAAGTCTCCAGCCGGGAGCTGTGTGCGGGTCTGCTGCTTTTGTCCTCGCACTGCCATTTTTCTATGTTAGGCTTTTTGCTGCGGGTAGCAGGAGTGTCAGCCGCAGGTCTGCTGTGCTGTCGTCTGTCATTCTGTGTTCCAGATGTGTAGCAGGTGCCATGGGGTCAATCCTTCGGGTTCTCGGCCCATGTCTGTGTTTCCCGAAGCTGGATGGAGGGGGTCACAAGACCGACATCATCAGCAAGTCTAATGCTAGCAGCTCGCTGTGGTGTGTCATTTTGCACTCTGAGGATAGTAGTATTGGCCCAAGTCATGTTGTAATGTTCCCTCCAGCAAAAGAGAGGGAGCTGGGTGGGGCAAAATCAGCCAATCAGCCACAGCTGAGGGGAAAAACCGCTCAAGGAGACAATCAGGGAATAACCAAAATAAGAGTGCTGACAGGAACTAAAGACAGGAAACAAAGAAAAATGCAGAGGGAAAACTGAAACATAGCCAAACTGTCCGGGGCAAGCCTGACAGGCCACATAGAAGCGGTCGGACAAATAAACAATACATTTGAAAAAAAAATGGAGACTTCCCCTTGGGCCGGATTCTGGACGCCGGCAGGCTGTGTTCGGCCGTGGGCCGTGTTTTTTGGGGGGGGGGTCGATTTTCAAACATTCACTGCTGCCGTCTATTTTTTTCCCTACACAAAATAGAGAGTAGATCCAGCAGAAAGTTGGCATTATAAACAAATGGAGAAGCTTGGAGGGGCAAAACGAAGTCCCGCAGCTGGCCTCCTGAGTCCAGGGATGCCCAACATGTCCAAAACGCACCCAGCAAAGTCATACTGGAAGTGGGGGAGAAAGGTTGGGAAAGTAGGCAAAAGTCCACAAAATGCTCAAAATCCACACCCAGGTTAGAGTGCCACAAGTCCTGCTGCCGGCCGCATGCACTCCGGGGTGCCCGACATGTACAAAACACACCAGCAAAGTCAAACCTGAAGGAGGGGAGAACATTTCAAAAAAATCTAAATAAGTCCAAAAAATTTTCTAAATACACACCAAGGTTCGATTGCCACAAGTCCCGCCGCCAGCCGCACGCATCCCGGGATGGCCAACATGTCCAAAACTCACGTAACAAAGTCACACCTGAAGTGTGTTTCTTTTCTTTTCTCCTCTACCCCCTCTCCCTTGTGGAGGGGGGATGGGGGAGACACAGGTCCGATGGCCATGGATGAAGTGCTGGCTGTCCAGAGTCAGGACCCGGGATTAGCGCTTGCCTGTGCATCGCTTGGAGACATCTCTGTGCTGCTGACCCGTCTCCCACATATGCGATCCTCTCCAAGGTTTTTCATAGTTATTGTCATCGATGTCCCACTGGGGTGAGTTTTTCCTTGCCCTTATGTTGGCTCTTTACCGCAGATGTCTTTGTGGCTTAGGCAGCCCTTTGAGATACTTGTGATTTAGGGCTATGTGAATAAATATTGATTGAAGTGGGTGACAAAATGTCATAGTCAGAATAAGTCCAAATAATGGTTAAAAAATTCACACCCAGGTTAGAGTGCCCCTAACCCTGTAGCATCCCTAACCTCAACCCTAACACTAACCATAACCCTGCATTTAACCCCATTCCCTAACCTTAACAATACCCAAACACTAATCCTAACCCTATTGCCCCACCCCAAACATAACCCTAACCTAACCCAAACCTTAACCCCAACAAAAATCCCAACCCTAACCCTTGAGACACATTAGGACTGAGGTTAGGGAATCATTTGGTAAATCGGATATCTACCAGAAGAAAACGGATGACCGACCTTTGATCCCCTTCGTGTCCACATTCTCTCTGTCCACGGTAAGGCTCGGCTCCCGACTGAGAACTCACTTCTAGGAGGCCCTGGAACAGAACATAGCTCTCAGGGACTTCTGGATCATTTCTGCTTACAGGAGAAATAAAAATCTCAGGGACATCTTAGTACATTCTAAGATGGAACAAAAACCCTGTAATATAGAATATTTTACTTACCTGAAGTTACTTACCAACCCGTTGTCGGGTAAGAGCGCCCCCGTCTGGCAAAACATAGGATTGAAAACCAGCAATGTTGTTTACGGTATCAGGTGTCTACAATGTAAGAGTATCTATATTGGGGAAACAAAAAATACCCTAGAAGAACGAATTAAACAACATAGATACAAAATCAAAACAGGGAATAGGGACAGCCTCCTGTATATGCATTTTCAAATGCATACAATAATTAACATACAGACATTTGGATTGGAGAGTAAGAGGGACTGGTCCTTACTCCAAAGGAAAAGGACAGAAAACATTTGGATTAATAATTTAAATACTATTGAGCCCCTAGGCCTCAATATGAAAGTTTCTGCATCATAAAAAATATACATAGATTGGTAACGGTTTATTTACCCCCATTATACCCGGGCAGAAGGCCGTGCACGCACCGTTATTTGTGTGATTTTCTGTATTTATCTTTTAGAAGTTGGTGTGTTATTTATTATGTCTAGGTGTGTTTTTATGTAGTTTTAGCACTTTTTACCAATTATGGCACTTTTTACCAATTATGGCACTTCTTACCTCTAACTTTGTTTTATAGCACTTATCGATTCATAACGGCATCCTCCCCTGTCACGTGGGTCAAGGGGCATTAGCCTAGCATCGGCTACCATATTTTAGATACTACCAAATTTCATAGAGTATTTTATGTCCTTTCTTTCTATTCCAATTCCAAAGGTCTTATTACATGTTATTTTATTCCCCCACCCTGCGGACTTGCCCCTAGAATCCGGGAAGATCTTTTAATCACGTTTGTTTTAATGGTTCATGTACCACATGGCTACCACACCAGCGGTCGTAGAATGAACAGGAAGTGACGTCATCTGTATTTAAGTCTCACCTTAAAACTCATCTGTATACTCTAGCCTTTAAATAGACCTCCTTTTTAGACCAGTTGATCTGCCGCTTCTTTTCTTTCTCCTATGTCCCCCCCTCCCTTGTGGAGGGGGTCCGGTCCAATGACCATGGATGAAGTACTGGCTGTCCAGAGTCGAGACCCAGGATGGACCGCTCGTCGGGACACAGGATGGACCGCTCGCCTGTGTATCGGTTGGGGACATCTCTACGCTGCTGATCCGCCTCCGCTTGAGATGGTCTTCTGTGGACGGGACTCTCGCTGCTGTCTTGGATCCGCTTGAACTGAACTCTCGCGGCTGTGTTGGAGCCACTATGGATTGAACTTTCACAGTATCATGTTAGACCCGCTCGACATCCATTGCTTTTGGTCCCCTAGAGGGGGTGGGTTGCCCACATCTGAGGTCCTCTCCAACGTTTCTCATAGTCAGCATTGTCACTGGCGTCCCACTGTATGTGAATTCTCCCTGCCCACAGGGTGTGAGTTTTCCTTGCCCTTTTGTGGGTTCTTCCGAGGATGTTGTAGTCGTAATGATTTGTGCAGTCCTTTGAGACATTTGTGATTTGGGGCTATATAAATAAACATTGATTGATTGATTGATTGATTGATTTCTGGGTCATTCTCCTTTCCATAGGAGAACCCCTTATAATAAACACTACAGTTTATCCTTATCTTTTTTTACCATTAAACACAAATCATGAAGGCAATTCCACTCAATTTGAATTACATAATCTCAATTTTACTTGCTTTTATTTTTTATTTATTCTTCACTTTTATATATGTTATTTATTTCAACTCAAGCACTTCCCCCCCAAAAAGAGTGTTATTTTGGCATGACTTTTTATTTTTTTACAGCATGATGTTTCCAACGTAGCCCCAGTTGTATGGGGGATAGCACTTCCTTTTTTCGGCCAGTAGAGGTCCTCCACGTACAAATTCCTGTGGACAACAAACAGCACTTTGTATGGGTTTCTATTTCATTGTGTGATGTAATATATGCTTGTTTTAACTTTCCCTTTTCTTCATCCATAGATTCATCAATTCCAAGGTCTTTTAGTGAATTTTAACTACCACTCCAGTTGGAAACGCCTATTTTAATTATCTTCTACGGTATAGGGGTGGGCTCTGCAAGGATTTTAGATATTTTACATTCCAGGGAAGGGTGCATATACATATTTTACTTTTCTTTTCCTTCCCTTCACCCCCTACCCCCCCCCCCCCTTTTCCACTTCCTCCACACTACCATATTCTCATTTTTGCACCATATTACATCATTACAATCATAACCATAACTTTTTCTCTCAATTCAACTATACCTCCCTATATGCCTGAACATAACCACAACTCCTTTTTCATACAAACAATAACTACAGATACCTCACAAACACCCCCCCGAACCCTAACCCTACTTTTCAAACCACCCCCTCCTTCTTTTATCCCCTTTTCTTTTATTTGGGAGGATGAGCCCACCTGAGCCCGTGCACACCCTCTGAGTTTCAGAGGAGTATTTTTATTTTTTAACCTTACCTAACCAACCCCAACCACAACCCTAACCCAACCCTAACCCTAAACCCAACCCCAAAACTAACCCAACCACTAAACCTAACCCTAACTAACCCTATCACTAAACCTAGCCCTAATCCCCGAACCCTAACCCTACTTTTCAACCCCCCCTTCTTTTATCCCCTTTTCTTTTATCTGGGAGGATGAGACCACCTGAGCCCGTGCACAACCTCTAAGTTTCAGAGGAGTATTTTTTTTTTAACCCTAACCCTAACCCCAACCCCAACCACAACCCTAACCCAACCCTAACTCCAACCCCAACCCTAACCCCAACCACAACCCTATCCCCAACCACAACCCTAACCCAAACCCTAACCATAATCCTAACCTCAACCCTAACCCAACCTCAACCCCAACCCCAACCCTAACCCAAACCCTAACCATAATCCTAACTTCAACCCTAACCCAACCTCAACCCCAACCACAACCCTAACCCAAACCCTACCCATAATCCTAACCTCAACCCTAACCCATAATCCTAACCTCAACCCTAACCCAACCTCAACCCCAACCCTAACACCAACCCCAACCCTAAGGGTTAGGATTATGAGTTTCAGAGGAGTATTTTTATTTTTTAACCTTACCTAACCAACCCCAACCCTAACCCTAACCCAACCCTAACCTAAACCCTAACCCTAACCCCAATCCTAACCTAAACCCTAACCCCAACCCCAACCCTAACCCTAACCCCAACCCTAACCCTAACCCTAACCCTAACCCAACCCTAACCTAAACCCTAACCTAACCCCAACCCTAACCCTAACCCGAATCCCAACCCTAACCCTAACCCCAACCCGAACCCTAACCCAACCCTAACCCCAACCCGAATCCTTACCCCAACCCTAACCCCAACCCAAATCCTTATCCCAACCCTTACTTTAACCCAAATCCTTACCCCCACCCTAACCCTAACTGACTGTCTTTTCTATGCCTAAGACCTACCCTCCAACCCCAACCCTAACCCCAACCCTAAACCAACCCCAACCCTAACCCCAACCCTAAACCAACCCCAACCCTAACCCCAACCCTAAACCAACCCCAACCCTAACCCCAACCCTAACCCCAACCCCAAACCCCAACCCCAACCCTAACCCCAACCGACTGTCTTTCTATGCCTAAGACCTACCTTCTAACCCAAATCCCAACCCCAACCCTAAACCTAACCCCAACCCTAACCCCAACCGACTGTCTTTCTATGCCTAAAACCTACCCTCTAACCCCAACCCTAACCGACTTTCTTTCCATGCCTGAATCCTACCCGTCTCTTTCTCTTTAAATCTAACCCTAAATCCTTACCCTTACCCCAACCCTAACCAACTGCCTTTCTATGCCTAAGACCTGCCCTCTAACCCCAATCCCAACCACAACCCCAACCCTAACCCCAAACCCAACCCTAACCCCAACCCTAACCCCAACCCAAATCCTTACCCTTACCCCAACCCTAAACCTAACCCCAACCCTAACCCCAACCGACTGTCTTTCTATGCCTAAAACCTACCCTCCAACCCCAATCCCAACCACAACCCCAACCCTGACCCCCAAACCCGAACCCTAACCCCAAACCGACTGTCTTTCTATGGCTAAAACCTACCCTCTAACCCCAACCCTAACCGCCTTTCTTTCTATGCCTGAATCCTACCCGTCTCTCTTTCTCTTTAAATCTAACCCTAAATCCTTACCCTTACCCCAACCCTAACCGACTGTCTTTCTATGCCTAAGACCTACCCTCTAACCCCAATCCCAACCCCAACCCTAACCCCAACCCCAACCCTAACCCCAACCCTAACCCCAACCCAAATCCTTACCCTAACCCAACCCTAACCCCAACCCAAATCCTTACCCCAACCCAAATCCTTACCCTTACCCTAACCCCAACCCTTACCCTAACCCAAATCCTTACCCCAACCCTAACCCTAACCGACTGTCTTTTCTATCCCTAAGACCTACCCTCTAACCCCAGTCCCAACCACAACCCCAACCCTAACCCCAACCCTAACCCCAATCCCAACCACAACCCCAACCCTAACCCCAACCCTAACCCCAACCCAAACCCTTACCCCAACCCTAACCCCAACCCAAATCCTTACCCTTACCCCAACCCAAATCCTTACCCTTACCCTAACCCTTACCCTAACCCAAATCCTTACCCCAACCCTAACCCTAACCGACTGTCTTTTCTATCCCTAAGACCTACCCTCTAACACCAACCCTAACCCCAACCCTAACCCCAACCCTAACCCCAACCAACTGTCTATCTATGCCTAAGACCTACCCTCTAACCCCAGTCCCAACCACAACCCCAACCCTAACCCCAACCCTAACCCCAATCCCAACCACAACCCCAACCCTAACCCCAACCCTAACCCCAACCCAAACCCTTACCCCAACCCTAAGGGTTAGGGTTAGGGTTAGGTTTAGGGTTGGGGTTGGGGTTGGGGTTAGGGTTAGGGATTAGGGGAATGCACAGTCCGTCAAGGACTGCCAGGGTGGTGCCCAAACTGCGCGCAAGGTCCCGGGGGACCCCGACCAAAAACAACAGGCACACAACGACAACAACGCTAGAGACACTCATGATGGAAGCGGTAGCTGTAGTGCCCTGCGTGAAGATGGATGACCCCTCCAGATGACCTTTGTGGAGGGGTCGTTGTCGCTGGATGTCAGTGGAAGTGTTTATGAAGGTCAGCGTGGCCGTGTCCCGTCCGCTGGCATGTGACGACGGCTGTTGTAGGATGACAATGGTGCTGACCCTCCGGATGACCTCTCACGTGCCTGGCGCACTTGAGCAGCAGGAAGGGGGTCCCCAAGCGGCGGTCTGAGGGTCTCCTCCATCGCAGGTTTGTCGTACCGTCAGTTGGCTCGCTTTGGTCCTCTGCACCTTGTCCCCGAGCTGCCTTCTTGGGCATTATGCAGTGGGTGGCTCTCTCTGGCTCTTCCTCACGCGGCCTCGAGGTCATGCTGGGGGGGGCCGGATTATCGGGTCGCAGGTTGCTGTGCTGACGGCGGACTCGTTGCGGTATTGTCGGCCTCAGACACACCGTGTAGCTGTCCATCCCTGTGCGCTCGGACGCGCCACAGGCGTGAGGAGGATGCTGATCCGGGGTCAGAGGTCACGTGACTCGAGCAGGATTTGCACCATCTTTTTGACCGCTCCAGCGGGCTGCGTGCCATCTTTTTGACTGCGAGCTGGATGTGTTGTGGACCTCAATGTTCATTAAAATTGTGTTAATCCTCACTGACATTCTTCTTTTTTGTGGCAAAAAGGGGAGTGAACCTCTGCACTAATGTGGTTGCATATTTTATAGCAACATTGCTGCTAGTGGGCATGGTGAAGCCGAATTAGCCCAGTGACCTTTAGGGTCATTTTTAGTCAAATCGGGGCCAGCCATTTTGTGGTTGTCATGGCGACTCACCTACGGTGTCCAGGTGTCTCACCGAGGGGTCCGGGGCCTCCAGGCGCGTGCAGAGTCCAATGTTCACGGCATGAGAGCATTTTGGAAGCAGCAAGAGGTTGTGCAGGTTCAAAAATATTGGTTATGTGAACCAAAAGCAGCGAGCTACCGCTAATTAGCTGTGGAGCTAAGTAGGCCACAAGCCACAGCCAGACCAAATGTAGTGCTCAAAAATGGAAAAATAAAATAAATGAAGAAATAATAATTACCATCCAGATGAACAGGCAACGTTTCGACTTTAATGAGTCTTCATCAGGCCTAAAATGGTACAAACAGAATGAGAGGCAGCCAGGCCTCCCGGAGGCATGCATTCCAGCCGGGAGCTGAACTGCCTCTGCCAGCCTACACATGGTGACGTGCTCTTGCACACAAAATGGATGACCATTTAAAGTGACAGTGCTGTAATTGTCAAAATCACCCGGTGACTGGTATAAAATGGAAATAATATATATACATAGCAAAACAAGTACTATATATATGGGTTAGGGTTAGGGTTAGGATTCGGGTTAGGGTTAGGATTGGGGGAAGGGGAATGCACAGTCCGTCTGCAGCCCGCCCGGGCGACGCCCACACCAACCCCGGAACCCCCCGAAGACCCCGAAAGATGCGCATGCTGCGTCAGACACTCACAGCCAAATTAGTGACGGGCATGACTGGCCCTGCCATCCAGCGACGCGTTTCGGTCTCTTGACCTCTTCAGGCTGGCTTTGCACTGATTGCAGGACGAAATCGTCTTTTTCACTGCAAGTCTATGCCTACTGGGACACTCCTAATTCCCTAGTAGGTGGGGCACTTCTAATCCCCGAGACTTACGGCTTCTCTATTTGTCTCCACAGCAGGATGTGCTCCATTCGACTGCCGGAGAGTACTGAGCCGTTTCGAACAGGAGGAGAATATATAGGAGGTCAGCAGTGGGCGGGGCTCACGCTCACACTGCAGTGTCGATATTTTTGACTCTCCAAACTAATCCTACATTTGTGATGTGTCTACTCGACATGGTGTGTGCATCACAATGTGGACAAACACACAGGTAAGTATTATGGTGTTTTTTGAAAGCATTAAAATGTTTGCTTTGATGTTTCTCCGACTCCTGTTTATTGTTGTGTCTAAAACAAGTTTCGGTACTCAACTTGTGGCCCCCCAACAACACACACACCACAACAAAGTCCCCAGAAGGCCCACGAATGATGGGACGCCACCCAGACGGACTGGAGGCACAGGCTTGGTTAGGATTATGGTTAGGGTTAGGATTGGGGGAAGGGGAATGCACAGTCCGTCTGCAGCCCGCCCGGGCGACGCCCACACCAACCCCGGAACCCCCCGAAGACCCTGAAAGGTGCGCATGCTGCGTCAGACACCAACAGCCTAATTAGTAGCGGACATGACTGGTCCTGCCATCCAGCGACGCGTTTCGGTCTCTTGACCTCTTCAGGCTGGCTTTGCACTGATTGCAGGATGTAAACATCTTTTTAACTGCGAGTCTGTGCCTACTGGGACACTTCTAATTCCCTAGTAGGTGGGGCACTTCTAATCCCCTAGACTTACGGCTACTCTATTTTTCTCTACAGCAGGATGTGCTCCATACGACTGCTGGAGAGTTCTGTGCCGTTTTGAGCAGGAGGAGAATATATAGGGAGGTCTGCAGTGGGCGGGGCTCCAGCTCAACACTGCAGCGTCGATGTTTGACTTCTCCAAACTAATCCTACAGTTGTGATGTGTCTACTCGACATACAATGTGCATCACAACGTGGACAAACACACAGGTAAGTATTATGGTGTTTTTTGAAAGCATTAAAATGTTTGCTTTGATGTTTCTCCGACTCCTGTTTATTGTTGTGTCTAAAACAAGTTTCGGTACTCAACTTGTGGCCCCCCAACAACACACACACCACAACAAAGTCCCCAGAAGGCCCACGAATGATGGGACGCCACCCAGACGGACTGGAGGCACAGGCTTGGTTAGGATTATGGTTAGGGTTAGGATTGGGGGAAGGGGAATGCACAGTCCGTCTGCAGCCCGCCCGGGCGACGCCCACACCAACCCCGGAACCCCCCGAAGACCCTGAAAGGTGCGCATGCTGCGTCAGACACAAACAGCCTAATTAGTAGCGGACATGACTGGTCCTGCCATCCAGCGACGCGTTTCGGTCTCTTGACCTCTTCAGGCTGGCTTTGCACTGATTGCAGGATGTAAACATCTTTTTAACTGCGAGTCTGTGCCTACTGGGTTAGGGTTAGGGTTAGGGTTAGGGTTAGGGTTAGGGTTAGGGTTAGGGTTAGGGTTAGGTTTAGGGTTGGGGTTGGGGTTGGGGTTAGGGTAAGGGATTAGGGGAATGCACAGTCCGTCAAGGACTGCCAGGGTGGTGCCCAAACTGCGCGCAAGGTCCCGGGGGACCCCGACCAAAAACAACAGGCACACAACGACAACAACGCTAGAGACACTCACGATGGAAGCGGTAGCTGTAGTGCCCTGCGTGAAGATGGATGACCCCTCCAGATGACCTTTGTGGAGGGGTCGTTGTCGCTGGATGTCAGTGGAAGTGTTTATGAAGGTCAGCGTGGCCGTGTCCCGTCCACTGACGTGGGTTGACGGCTGTTGGAAGATGGCAATTGTGCTGACCCTCCGGATGACCTCTCACGTGCCTGGCGCACTTGAGCAGCAGGAAGGGGGTCCCCAAGCGGCGGTCTGAGGGTCTCCTCCATCGCAGGTTCGTCGTACCGTCAGTTGGCTCGCTTTGGTCCTCTGCACCTTGTCCCCGAGCTGCCTGCTTGGGCATTATGCAGTGGGTGGCTCTCTCTGGCTCTTCCTCACGCGGCCTCGAGGTCATGCTGGGGGGGGCCGGATTATCGGGTCGCAGGTTGCTGTGCTGACGGCGGACTCGTTGCGGTATTGTCGAGCCCAGACACACCGTGTAGCTGTCCATCCCTGTGCGCTCGGACGCGCCACAGGCGTGAGGAGGATGCTGATCCGGGGTCAGAGGTCACGTGACTCAAGCAGGATTTGCACCATCTTTTTGACCGCTCCAGCGGGCTGCGTGCCATCTTTTTGACTGCGAGCTGGATGTGTTGTGGACCTCAATGTTCATTAAAATTGTGTTAATCCTCACTGACATTCTTCTTTTTTGTGGTAAAATGGGGAGTGAACCTCTGCACTAATGTGGTTGCATAATGGATAGCAACATTGCTGCTAGTGGGCATGGTGAAGCCGAATTAGCCCAGTGACCTTTAGGGTCATTTAAAGTCAAATAGGGGCCAGCCATTTTGTGGTTGTCATGGCGACTCACCTACGGTGTCCAGGTGTCTCACCGAGGGGTCCGGGGCCTCCAGGCGCGTGCAGAGTCCAATATTCACGGCATGAGAGCATTTTGGAAGCAGCAAGAGGTTGTGCAGGTTCAAAAATATTGGTTATTGTGAACCAAAAGCAGCGAGCTACCGCTAATTAGCTGTGGAGCTAAGTAGGCCACAAGCCACAGCCAGGTCAAAATAGTGCTCAAAAATGGAAAAATAAAATAAATGAAGAAATAATAATTACCATCCAGATGAACAGGCAACGTTTCGACTTTATTCAGTCTTCATCAGGCCTAACATGGTACAAACATAATGAGAGGCAGCCAGGCCTCCCAGAGGCATGCATTCCAGCCGGGAGCTGAACTGCCTCTGCCAGCCTACACATGGTGACGTGCTCTTGCACACAAAATGGATGCCGATTTAAAGGGCCAGTGCAGATATTGTCAAAATCACCCGGTGACTGGTATAAAACAGAAATAATATATATACATAGCAAAATGACACTATATATATGTAAATAAAGACCATTATGGCAAAATTAAAGAAATAATAATAATGTTATAAATACCATAAATTATGCAGTATCCAATATGGACTTCAAAAACACATAATATGGCAATTTTTGAGAATTACATTGAATCTGTTCCCAATTCTCACCCAATATGTCCACACAAATATATTTTTTTATTATTGGATATTTGTTTTGCACCTGTGTGTTTCCGGCACGGAGTCCACCCGAGAAAACCCACAAACAGCAGGACACCCCCCAGGAGGCAGTCCCGAGGCACGGGCGGGTTAGGTTTAGGGTTGGGGTTGGGGTTGGGGTTAGGGTAAGGGATTAGGGGAATGCACAGTCCGTCAAGGACTGCCAGGGTGGTGCCCAAACTGCGCGCAAGGTCCCGGGGGACCCCGACCAAAAACAACAGGCACACAACGACAACAACGCTAGAGACACTCACGATGGAAGCGGTAGCTGTAGTGCCCTGCGTGAAGATGGATGACCCCTCCAGATGACCTTTGTGGAGGGGTCGTTGTCGCTGGATGTCAGTGGAAGTGTTTATGAAGGTCAGCGTGGCCGTGTCCCGTCCACTGACGTGGGTTGACGGCTGTTGGAAGATGGCAATTGTGCTGACCCTCCGGATGACCTCTCACGTGCCTGGCGCACTTGAGCAGCAGGAAGGGGGTCCCCAAGCGGCGGTCTGAGGGTCTCCTCCATCGCAGGTTCGTCGTACCGTCAGTTGGCTCGCTTTGGTCCTCTGCACCTTGTCCCCGAGCTGCCTGCTTGGGCATTATGCAGTGGGTGGCTCTCTCTGGCTCTTCCTCACGCGGCCTCGAGGTCATGCTGGGGGGGGCCGGATTATCGGGTCGCAGGTTGCTGTGCTGACGGCGGACTCGTTGCGGTATTGTCGAGCCCAGACACACCGTGTAGCTGTCCATCCCTGTGCGCTCGGACGCGCCACAGGCGTGAGGAGGATGCTGATCCGGGGTCAGAGGTCACGTGACTCAAGCAGGATTTGCACCATCTTTTTGACCGCTCCAGCGGGCTGCGTGCCATCTTTTTGACTGCGAGCTGGATGTGTTGTGGACCTCAATGTTCATTAAAATTGTGTTAATCCTCACTGACATTCTTCTTTTTTGTGGTAAAATGGGGAGTGAACCTCTGCACTAATGTGGTTGCATAATGGATAGCAACATTGCTGCTAGTGGGCATGGTGAAGCCGAATTAGCCCAGTGACCTTTAGGGTCATTTAAAGTCAAATAGGGGCCAGCCATTTTGTGGTTGTCATGGCGACTCACCTACGGTGTCCAGGTGTCTCACCGAGGGGTCCGGGGCCTCCAGGCGCGTGCAGAGTCCAATATTCACGGCATGAGAGCATTTTGGAAGCAGCAAGAGGTTGTGCAGGTTCAAAAATATTGGTTATTGTGAACCAAAAGCAGCGAGCTACCGCTAATTAGCTGTGGAGCTAAGTAGGCCACAAGCCACAGCCAGGTCAAAATAGTGCTCAAAAATGGAAAAATAAAATAAATGAAGAAATAATAATTACCATCCAGATGAACAGGCAACGTTTCGACTTTATTCAGTCTTCATCAGGCCTAACATGGTACAAACATAATGAGAGGCAGCCAGGCCTCCCAGAGGCATGCATTCCAGCCGGGAGCTGAACTGCCTCTGCCAGCCTACACATGGTGACGTGCTCTTGCACACAAAATGGATGCCGATTTAAAGGGCCAGTGCAGATATTGTCAAAATCACCCGGTGACTGGTATAAAACAGAAATAATATATATACATAGCAAAATGACACTATATATATGTAAATAAAGACCATTATGGCAAAATTAAAGAAATAATAATAATGTTATAAATACCATAAATTATGCAGTATCCAATATGGACTTCAAAAACACATAATATGGCAATTTTTGAGAATTACATTGAATCTGTTCCCAATTCTCACCCAATATGTCCACACAAATATATTTTTTTATTATTGGATATTTGTTTTGCACCTGTGTGTTTCCGGCACGGAGTCCACCCGAGAAAACCCACAAACAGCAGGACACCCCCCAGGAGGCAGTCCCGAGGCACGGGCGGGTTAGGTTTAGGGTTGGGGTTGGGGTTGGGGTTAGGGTAAGGGATTAGGGGAATGCACAGTCCGTCAAGGACTGCCAGGGTGGTGCCCAAACTGCGCGCAAGGTCCCGGGGGACCCCGACCAAAAACAACAGGCACACAACGACAACAACGCTAGAGACACTCACGATGGAAGCGGTAGCTGTAGTGCCCTGCGTGAAGATGGATGACCCCTCCAGATGACCTTTGTGGAGGGGTCGTTGTCGCTGGATGTCAGTGGAAGTGTTTATGAAGGTCAGCGTGGCCGTGTCCCGTCCACTGACGTGGGTTGACGGCTGTTGGAAGATGGCAATTGTGCTGACCCTCCGGATGACCTCTCACGTGCCTGGCGCACTTGAGCAGCAGGAAGGGGGTCCCCAAGCGGCGGTCTGAGGGTCTCCTCCATCGCAGGTTCGTCGTACCGTCAGTTGGCTCGCTTTGGTCCTCTGCACCTTGTCCCCGAGCTGCCTGCTTGGGCATTATGCAGTGGGTGGCTCTCTCTGGCTCTTCCTCACGCGGCCTCGAGGTCATGCTGGGGGGGGCCGGATTATCGGGTCGCAGGTTGCTGTGCTGACGGCGGACTCGTTGCGGTATTGTCGAGCCCAGACACACCGTGTAGCTGTCCATCCCTGTGCGCTCGGACGCGCCACAGGCGTGAGGAGGATGCTGATCCGGGGTCAGAGGTCACGTGACTCAAGCAGGATTTGCACCATCTTTTTGACCGCTCCAGCGGGCTGCGTGCCATCTTTTTGACTGCGAGCTGGATGTGTTGTGGACCTCAATGTTCATTAAAATTGTGTTAATCCTCACTGACATTCTTCTTTTTTGTGGTAAAATGGGGAGTGAACCTCTGCACTAATGTGGTTGCATAATGGATAGCAACATTGCTGCTAGTGGGCATGGTGAAGCCGAATTAGCCCAGTGACCTTTAGGGTCATTTAAAGTCAAATAGGGGCCAGCCATTTTGTGGTTGTCATGGCGACTCACCTACGGTGTCCAGGTGTCTCACCGAGGGGTCCGGGGCCTCCAGGCGCGTGCAGAGTCCAATATTCACGGCATGAGAGCATTTTGGAAGCAGCAAGAGGTTGTGCAGGTTCAAAAATATTGGTTATTGTGAACCAAAAGCAGCGAGCTACCGCTAATTAGCTGTGGAGCTAAGTAGGCCACAAGCCACAGCCAGGTCAAAATAGTGCTCAAAAATGGAAAAATAAAATAAATGAAGAAATAATAATTACCATCCAGATGAACAGGCAACGTTTCGACTTTATTCAGTCTTCATCAGGCCTAACATGGTACAAACATAATGAGAGGCAGCCAGGCCTCCCAGAGGCATGCATTCCAGCCGGGAGCTGAACTGCCTCTGCCAGCCTACACATGGTGACGTGCTCTTGCACACAAAATGGATGCCGATTTAAAGGGCCAGTGCAGATATTGTCAAAATCACCCGGTGACTGGTATAAAACAGAAATAATATATATACATAGCAAAATGACACTATATATATGTAAATAAAGACCATTATGGCAAAATTAAAGAAATAATAATAATGTTATAAATACCATAAATTATGCAGTATCCAATATGGACTTCAAAAACACATAATATGGCAATTTTTGAGAATTACATTGAATCTGTTCCCAATTCTCACCCAATATGTCCACACAAATATATTTTTTTATTATTGGATATTTGTTTTGCACCTGTGTGTTTCCGGCACGGAGTCCACCCGAGAACACCCACAAACAGCAGGACACCCCCCAGGAGGCAGTCCCGAGGCACGGGCGGGTTAGGTTTAGGGTTGGGGTTGGGGTTGGGGTTAGGGTAAGGGATTAGGGGAATGCACAGTCCGTCAAGGACTGCCAGGGTGGTGCCCAAACTGCGCGCAAGGTCCCGGGGGACCCCGACCAAAAACAACAGGCACACAACGACAACAACGCTAGAGACACTCACGATGGAAGCGGTAGCTGTAGTGCCCTGCGTGAAGATGGATGACCCCTCCAGATGACCTTTGTGGAGGGGTCGTTGTCGCTGGATGTCAGTGGAAGTGTTTATGAAGGTCAGCGTGGCCGTGTCCCGTCCACTGACGTGGGTTGACGGCTGTTGGAAGATGGCAATTGTGCTGACCCTCCGGATGACCTCTCACGTGCCTGGCGCACTTGAGCAGCAGGAAGGGGGTCCCCAAGCGGCGGTCTGAGGGTCTCCTCCATCGCAGGTTCGTCGTACCGTCAGTTGGCTCGCTTTGGTCCTCTGCACCTTGTCCCCGAGCTGCCTGCTTGGGCATTATGCAGTGGGTGGCTCTCTCTGGCTCTTCCTCACGCGGCCTCGAGGTCATGCTGGGGGGGGCCGGATTATCGGGTCGCAGGTTGCTGTGCTGACGGCGGACTCGTTGCGGTATTGTCGAGCCCAGACACACCGTGTAGCTGTCCATCCCTGTGCGCTCGGACGCGCCACAGGCGTGAGGAGGATGCTGATCCGGGGTCAGAGGTCACGTGACTCAAGCAGGATTTGCACCATCTTTTTGACCGCTCCAGCGGGCTGCGTGCCATCTTTTTGACTGCGAGCTGGATGTGTTGTGGACCTCAATGTTCATTAAAATTGTGTTAATCCTCACTGACATTCTTCTTTTTTGTGGTAAAATGGGGAGTGAACCTCTGCACTAATGTGGTTGCATAATGGATAGCAACATTGCTGCTAGTGGGCATGGTGAAGCCGAATTAGCCCAGTGACCTTTAGGGTCATTTAAAGTCAAATAGGGGCCAGCCATTTTGTGGTTGTCATGGCGACTCACCTACGGTGTCCAGGTGTCTCACCGAGGGGTCCGGGGCCTCCAGGCGCGTGCAGAGTCCAATATTCACGGCATGAGAGCATTTTGGAAGCAGCAAGAGGTTGTGCAGGTTCAAAAATATTGGTTATTGTGAACCAAAAGCAGCGAGCTACCGCTAATTAGCTGTGGAGCTAAGTAGGCCACAAGCCACAGCCAGGTCAAAATAGTGCTCAAAAATGGAAAAATAAAATAAATGAAGAAATAATAATTACCATCCAGATGAACAGGCAACGTTTCGACTTTATTCAGTCTTCATCAGGCCTAACATGGTACAAACATAATGAGAGGCAGCCAGGCCTCCCAGAGGCATGCATTCCAGCCGGGAGCTGAACTGCCTCTGCCAGCCTACACATGGTGACGTGCTCTTGCACACAAAATGGATGCCGATTTAAAGGGCCAGTGCAGATATTGTCAAAATCACCCGGTGACTGGTATAAAACAGAAATAATATATATACATAGCAAAATGACACTATATATATGTAAATAAAGACCATTATGGCAAAATTAAAGAAATAATAATAATGTTATAAATACCATAAATTATGCAGTATCCAATATGGACTTCAAAAACACATAATATGGCAATTTTTGAGAATTACATTGAATCTGTTCCCAATTCTCACCCAATATGTCCACACAAATATATTTTTTTATTATTGGATATTTGTTTTGCACCTGTGTGTTTCCGGCACGGAGTCCACCCGAGAAAACCCACAAACAGCAGGACACCCCCCAGGAGGCAGTCCCGAGGCACGGGCGGGTTAGGTTTAGGGTTGGGGTTGGGGTTGGGGTTAGGGTAAGGGATTAGGGGAATGCACAGTCCGTCAAGGACTGCCAGGGTGGTGCCCAAACTGCGCGCAAGGTCCCGGGGGACCCCGACCAAAAACAACAGGCACACAACGACAACAACGCTAGAGACACTCACGATGGAAGCGGTAGCTGTAGTGCCCTGCGTGAAGATGGATGACCCCTCCAGATGACCTTTGTGGAGGGGTCGTTGTCGCTGGATGTCAGTGGAAGTGTTTATGAAGGTCAGCGTGGCCGTGTCCCGTCCACTGACGTGGGTTGACGGCTGTTGGAAGATGGCAATTGTGCTGACCCTCCGGATGACCTCTCACGTGCCTGGCGCACTTGAGCAGCAGGAAGGGGGTCCCCAAGCGGCGGTCTGAGGGTCTCCTCCATCGCAGGTTCGTCGTACCGTCAGTTGGCTCGCTTTGGTCCTCTGCACCTTGTCCCCGAGCTGCCTGCTTGGGCATTATGCAGTGGGTGGCTCTCTCTGGCTCTTCCTCACGCGGCCTCGAGGTCATGCTGGGGGGGGCCGGATTATCGGGTCGCAGGTTGCTGTGCTGACGGCGGACTCGTTGCGGTATTGTCGAGCCCAGACACACCGTGTAGCTGTCCATCCCTGTGCGCTCGGACGCGCCACAGGCGTGAGGAGGATGCTGATCCGGGGTCAGAGGTCACGTGACTCAAGCAGGATTTGCACCATCTTTTTGACCGCTCCAGCGGGCTGCGTGCCATCTTTTTGACTGCGAGCTGGATGTGTTGTGGACCTCAATGTTCATTAAAATTGTGTTAATCCTCACTGACATTCTTCTTTTTTGTGGTAAAATGGGGAGTGAACCTCTGCACTAATGTGGTTGCATAATGGATAGCAACATTGCTGCTAGTGGGCATGGTGAAGCCGAATTAGCCCAGTGACCTTTAGGGTCATTTAAAGTCAAATAGGGGCCAGCCATTTTGTGGTTGTCATGGCGACTCACCTACGGTGTCCAGGTGTCTCACCGAGGGGTCCGGGGCCTCCAGGCGCGTGCAGAGTCCAATATTCACGGCATGAGAGCATTTTGGAAGCAGCAAGAGGTTGTGCAGGTTCAAAAATATTGGTTATTGTGAACCAAAAGCAGCGAGCTACCGCTAATTAGCTGTGGAGCTAAGTAGGCCACAAGCCACAGCCAGGTCAAAATAGTGCTCAAAAATGGAAAAATAAAATAAATGAAGAAATAATAATTACCATCCAGATGAACAGGCAACGTTTCGACTTTATTCAGTCTTCATCAGGCCTAACATGGTACAAACATAATGAGAGGCAGCCAGGCCTCCCAGAGGCATGCATTCCAGCCGGGAGCTGAACTGCCTCTGCCAGCCTACACATGGTGACGTGCTCTTGCACACAAAATGGATGCCGATTTAAAGGGCCAGTGCAGATATTGTCAAAATCACCCGGTGACTGGTATAAAACAGAAATAATATATATACATAGCAAAATGACACTATATATATGTAAATAAAGACCATTATGGCAAAATTAAAGAAATAATAATAATGTTATAAATACCATAAATTATGCAGTATCCAATATGGACTTCAAAAACACATAATATGGCAATTTTTGAGAATTACATTGAATCTGTTCCCAATTCTCACCCAATATGTCCACACAAATATATTTTTTTATTATTGGATATTTGTTTTGCACCTGTGTGTTTCCGGCACGGAGTCCACCCGAGAAAACCCACAAACAGCAGGACACCCCCCAGGAGGCAGTCCCGAGGCACGGGCGGGTTAGGTTTAGGGTTGGGGTTGGGGTTGGGGTTAGGGTAAGGGATTAGGGGAATGCACAGTCCGTCAAGGACTGCCAGGGTGGTGCCCAAACTGCGCGCAAGGTCCCGGGGGACCCCGACCAAAAACAACAGGCACACAACGACAACAACGCTAGAGACACTCACGATGGAAGCGGTAGCTGTAGTGCCCTGCGTGAAGATGGATGACCCCTCCAGATGACCTTTGTGGAGGGGTCGTTGTCGCTGGATGTCAGTGGAAGTGTTTATGAAGGTCAGCGTGGCCGTGTCCCGTCCACTGACGTGGGTTGACGGCTGTTGGAAGATGGCAATTGTGCTGACCCTCCGGATGACCTCTCACGTGCCTGGCGCACTTGAGCAGCAGGAAGGGGGTCCCCAAGCGGCGGTCTGAGGGTCTCCTCCATCGCAGGTTCGTCGTACCGTCAGTTGGCTCGCTTTGGTCCTCTGCACCTTGTCCCCGAGCTGCCTGCTTGGGCATTATGCAGTGGGTGGCTCTCTCTGGCTCTTCCTCACGCGGCCTCGAGGTCATGCTGGGGGGGGCCGGATTATCGGGTCGCAGGTTGCTGTGCTGACGGCGGACTCGTTGCGGTATTGTCGAGCCCAGACACACCGTGTAGCTGTCCATCCCTGTGCGCTCGGACGCGCCACAGGCGTGAGGAGGATGCTGATCCGGGGTCAGAGGTCACGTGACTCAAGCAGGATTTGCACCATCTTTTTGACCGCTCCAGCGGGCTGCGTGCCATCTTTTTGACTGCGAGCTGGATGTGTTGTGGACCTCAATGTTCATTAAAATTGTGTTAATCCTCACTGACATTCTTCTTTTTTGTGGTAAAATGGGGAGTGAACCTCTGCACTAATGTGGTTGCATAATGGATAGCAACATTGCTGCTAGTGGGCATGGTGAAGCCGAATTAGCCCAGTGACCTTTAGGGTCATTTAAAGTCAAATAGGGGCCAGCCATTTTGTGGTTGTCATGGCGACTCACCTACGGTGTCCAGGTGTCTCACCGAGGGGTCCGGGGCCTCCAGGCGCGTGCAGAGTCCAATATTCACGGCATGAGAGCATTTTGGAAGCAGCAAGAGGTTGTGCAGGTTCAAAAATATTGGTTATTGTGAACCAAAAGCAGCGAGCTACCGCTAATTAGCTGTGGAGCTAAGTAGGCCACAAGCCACAGCCAGGTCAAAATAGTGCTCAAAAATGGAAAAATAAAATAAATGAAGAAATAATAATTACCATCCAGATGAACAGGCAACGTTTCGACTTTATTCAGTCTTCATCAGGCCTAACATGGTACAAACATAATGAGAGGCAGCCAGGCCTCCCAGAGGCATGCATTCCAGCCGGGAGCTGAACTGCCTCTGCCAGCCTACACATGGTGACGTGCTCTTGCACACAAAATGGATGCCGATTTAAAGGGCCAGTGCAGATATTGTCAAAATCACCCGGTGACTGGTATAAAACAGAAATAATATATATACATAGCAAAATGACACTATATATATGTAAATAAAGACCATTATGGCAAAATTAAAGAAATAATAATAATGTTATAAATACCATAAATTATGCAGTATCCAATATGGACTTCAAAAACACATAATATGGCAATTTTTGAGAATTACATTGAATCTGTTCCCAATTCTCACCCAATATGTCCACACAAATATATTTTTTTATTATTGGATATTTGTTTTGCACCTGTGTGTTTCCGGCACGGAGTCCACCCGAGAAAACCCACAAACAGCAGGACACCCCCCAGGAGGCAGTCCCGAGGCACGGGCGGGTTAGGTTTAGGGTTGGGGTTGGGGTTGGGGTTAGGGTAAGGGATTAGGGGAATGCACAGTCCGTCAAGGACTGCCAGGGTGGTGCCCAAACTGCGCGCAAGGTCCCGGGGGACCCCGACCAAAAACAACAGGCACACAACGACAACAACGCTAGAGACACTCACGATGGAAGCGGTAGCTGTAGTGCCCTGCGTGAAGATGGATGACCCCTCCAGATGACCTTTGTGGAGGGGTCGTTGTCGCTGGATGTCAGTGGAAGTGTTTATGAAGGTCAGCGTGGCCGTGTCCCGTCCACTGACGTGGGTTGACGGCTGTTGGAAGATGGCAATTGTGCTGACCCTCCGGATGACCTCTCACGTGCCTGGCGCACTTGAGCAGCAGGAAGGGGGTCCCCAAGCGGCGGTCTGAGGGTCTCCTCCATCGCAGGTTCGTCGTACCGTCAGTTGGCTCGCTTTGGTCCTCTGCACCTTGTCCCCGAGCTGCCTGCTTGGGCATTATGCAGTGGGTGGCTCTCTCTGGCTCTTCCTCACGCGGCCTCGAGGTCATGCTGGGGGGGGCCGGATTATCGGGTCGCAGGTTGCTGTGCTGACGGCGGACTCGTTGCGGTATTGTCGAGCCCAGACACACCGTGTAGCTGTCCATCCCTGTGCGCTCGGACGCGCCACAGGCGTGAGGAGGATGCTGATCCGGGGTCAGAGGTCACGTGACTCAAGCAGGATTTGCACCATCTTTTTGACCGCTCCAGCGGGCTGCGTGCCATCTTTTTGACTGCGAGCTGGATGTGTTGTGGACCTCAATGTTCATTAAAATTGTGTTAATCCTCACTGACATTCTTCTTTTTTGTGGTAAAATGGGGAGTGAACCTCTGCACTAATGTGGTTGCATAATGGATAGCAACATTGCTGCTAGTGGGCATGGTGAAGCCGA
Organism: Nerophis ophidion; assembly: GCF_033978795.1. NCBI lineage: Eukaryota > Metazoa > Chordata > Actinopteri > Syngnathiformes > Syngnathidae > Nerophis > Nerophis ophidion. The sequence continues at coordinate 15,585 of NW_026907196.1, read as the reverse complement.
ATTAGCCCAGTGACCTTTAGGGTCATTTAAAGTCAAATAGGGGCCAGCCATTTTGTGGTTGTCATGGCGACTCACCTACGGTGTCCAGGTGTCTCACCGAGGGGTCCGGGGCCTCCAGGCGCGTGCAGAGTCCAATATTCACGGCATGAGAGCATTTTGGAAGCAGCAAGAGGTTGTGCAGGTTCAAAAATATTGGTTATTGTGAACCAAAAGCAGCGAGCTACCGCTAATTAGCTGTGGAGCTAAGTAGGCCACAAGCCACAGCCAGGTCAAAATAGTGCTCAAAAATGGAAAAATAAAATAAATGAAGAAATAATAATTACCATCCAGATGAACAGGCAACGTTTCGACTTTATTCAGTCTTCATCAGGCCTAACATGGTACAAACATAATGAGAGGCAGCCAGGCCTCCCAGAGGCATGCATTCCAGCCGGGAGCTGAACTGCCTCTGCCAGCCTACACATGGTGACGTGCTCTTGCACACAAAATGGATGCCGATTTAAAGGGCCAGTGCAGATATTGTCAAAATCACCCGGTGACTGGTATAAAACAGAAATAATATATATACATAGCAAAATGACACTATATATATGTAAATAAAGACCATTATGGCAAAATTAAAGAAATAATAATAATGTTATAAATACCATAAATTATGCAGTATCCAATATGGACTTCAAAAACACATAATATGGCAATTTTTGAGAATTACATTGAATCTGTTCCCAATTCTCACCCAATATGTCCACACAAATATATTTTTTTATTATTGGATATTTGTTTTGCACCTGTGTGTTTCCGGCACGGAGTCCACCCGAGAAAACCCACAAACAGCAGGACACCCCCCAGGAGGCAGTCCCGAGGCACGGGCGGGTTAGGTTTAGGGTTGGGGTTGGGGTTGGGGTTAGGGTAAGGGATTAGGGGAATGCACAGTCCGTCAAGGACTGCCAGGGTGGTGCCCAAACTGCGCGCAAGGTCCCGGGGGACCCCGACCAAAAACAACAGGCACACAACGACAACAACGCTAGAGACACTCACGATGGAAGCGGTAGCTGTAGTGCCCTGCGTGAAGATGGATGACCCCTCCAGATGACCTTTGTGGAGGGGTCGTTGTCGCTGGATGTCAGTGGAAGTGTTTATGAAGGTCAGCGTGGCCGTGTCCCGTCCACTGACGTGGGTTGACGGCTGTTGGAAGATGGCAATTGTGCTGACCCTCCGGATGACCTCTCACGTGCCTGGCGCACTTGAGCAGCAGGAAGGGGGTCCCCAAGCGGCGGTCTGAGGGTCTCCTCCATCGCAGGTTCGTCGTACCGTCAGTTGGCTCGCTTTGGTCCTCTGCACCTTGTCCCCGAGCTGCCTGCTTGGGCATTATGCAGTGGGTGGCTCTCTCTGGCTCTTCCTCACGCGGCCTCGAGGTCATGCTGGGGGGGGCCGGATTATCGGGTCGCAGGTTGCTGTGCTGACGGCGGACTCGTTGCGGTATTGTCGAGCCCAGACACACCGTGTAGCTGTCCATCCCTGTGCGCTCGGACGCGCCACAGGCGTGAGGAGGATGCTGATCCGGGGTCAGAGGTCACGTGACTCAAGCAGGATTTGCACCATCTTTTTGACCGCTCCAGCGGGCTGCGTGCCATCTTTTTGACTGCGAGCTGGATGTGTTGTGGACCTCAATGTTCATTAAAATTGTGTTAATCCTCACTGACATTCTTCTTTTTTGTGGTAAAATGGGGAGTGAACCTCTGCACTAATGTGGTTGCATAATGGATAGCAACATTGCTGCTAGTGGGCATGGTGAAGCCGAATTAGCCCAGTGACCTTTAGGGTCATTTAAAGTCAAATAGGGGCCAGCCATTTTGTGGTTGTCATGGCGACTCACCTACGGTGTCCAGGTGTCTCACCGAGGGGTCCGGGGCCTCCAGGCGCGTGCAGAGTCCAATATTCACGGCATGAGAGCATTTTGGAAGCAGCAAGAGGTTGTGCAGGTTCAAAAATATTGGTTATTGTGAACCAAAAGCAGCGAGCTACCGCTAATTAGCTGTGGAGCTAAGTAGGCCACAAGCCACAGCCAGGTCAAAATAGTGCTCAAAAATGGAAAAATAAAATAAATGAAGAAATAATAATTACCATCCAGATGAACAGGCAACGTTTCGACTTTATTCAGTCTTCATCAGGCCTAACATGGTACAAACATAATGAGAGGCAGCCAGGCCTCCCAGAGGCATGCATTCCAGCCGGGAGCTGAACTGCCTCTGCCAGCCTACACATGGTGACGTGCTCTTGCACACAAAATGGATGCCGATTTAAAGGGCCAGTGCAGATATTGTCAAAATCACCCGGTGACTGGTATAAAACAGAAATAATATATATACATAGCAAAATGACACTATATATATGTAAATAAAGACCATTATGGCAAAATTAAAGAAATAATAATAATGTTATAAATACCATAAATTATGCAGTATCCAATATGGACTTCAAAAACACATAATATGGCAATTTTTGAGAATTACATTGAATCTGTTCCCAATTCTCACCCAATATGTCCACACAAATATATTTTTTTATTATTGGATATTTGTTTTGCACCTGTGTGTTTCCGGCACGGAGTCCACCCGAGAAAACCCACAAACAGCAGGACACCCCCCAGGAGGCAGTCCCGAGGCACGGGCGGGTTAGGTTTAGGGTTGGGGTTGGGGTTGGGGTTAGGGTAAGGGATTAGGGGAATGCACAGTCCGTCAAGGACTGCCAGGGTGGTGCCCAAACTGCGCGCAAGGTCCCGGGGGACCCCGACCAAAAACAACAGGCACACAACGACAACAACGCTAGAGACACTCACGATGGAAGCGGTAGCTGTAGTGCCCTGCGTGAAGATGGATGACCCCTCCAGATGACCTTTGTGGAGGGGTCGTTGTCGCTGGATGTCAGTGGAAGTGTTTATGAAGGTCAGCGTGGCCGTGTCCCGTCCACTGACGTGGGTTGACGGCTGTTGGAAGATGGCAATTGTGCTGACCCTCCGGATGACCTCTCACGTGCCTGGCGCACTTGAGCAGCAGGAAGGGGGTCCCCAAGCGGCGGTCTGAGGGTCTCCTCCATCGCAGGTTCGTCGTACCGTCAGTTGGCTCGCTTTGGTCCTCTGCACCTTGTCCCCGAGCTGCCTGCTTGGGCATTATGCAGTGGGTGGCTCTCTCTGGCTCTTCCTCACGCGGCCTCGAGGTCATGCTGGGGGGGGCCGGATTATCGGGTCGCAGGTTGCTGTGCTGACGGCGGACTCGTTGCGGTATTGTCGAGCCCAGACACACCGTGTAGCTGTCCATCCCTGTGCGCTCGGACGCGCCACAGGCGTGAGGAGGATGCTGATCCGGGGTCAGAGGTCACGTGACTCAAGCAGGATTTGCACCATCTTTTTGACCGCTCCAGCGGGCTGCGTGCCATCTTTTTGACTGCGAGCTGGATGTGTTGTGGACCTCAATGTTCATTAAAATTGTGTTAATCCTCACTGACATTCTTCTTTTTTGTGGTAAAATGGGGAGTGAACCTCTGCACTAATGTGGTTGCATAATGGATAGCAACATTGCTGCTAGTGGGCATGGTGAAGCCGAATTAGCCCAGTGACCTTTAGGGTCATTTAAAGTCAAATAGGGGCCAGCCATTTTGTGGTTGTCATGGCGACTCACCTACGGTGTCCAGGTGTCTCACCGAGGGGTCCGGGGCCTCCAGGCGCGTGCAGAGTCCAATATTCACGGCATGAGAGCATTTTGGAAGCAGCAAGAGGTTGTGCAGGTTCAAAAATATTGGTTATTGTGAACCAAAAGCAGCGAGCTACCGCTAATTAGCTGTGGAGCTAAGTAGGCCACAAGCCACAGCCAGGTCAAAATAGTGCTCAAAAATGGAAAAATAAAATAAATGAAGAAATAATAATTACCATCCAGATGAACAGGCAACGTTTCGACTTTATTCAGTCTTCATCAGGCCTAACATGGTACAAACATAATGAGAGGCAGCCAGGCCTCCCAGAGGCATGCATTCCAGCCGGGAGCTGAACTGCCTCTGCCAGCCTACACATGGTGACGTGCTCTTGCACACAAAATGGATGCCGATTTAAAGGGCCAGTGCAGATATTGTCAAAATCACCCGGTGACTGGTATAAAACAGAAATAATATATATACATAGCAAAATGACACTATATATATGTAAATAAAGACCATTATGGCAAAATTAAAGAAATAATAATAATGTTATAAATACCATAAATTATGCAGTATCCAATATGGACTTCAAAAACACATAATATGGCAATTTTTGAGAATTACATTGAATCTGTTCCCAATTCTCACCCAATATGTCCACACAAATATATTTTTTTATTATTGGATATTTGTTTTGCACCTGTGTGTTTCCGGCACGGAGTCCACCCGAGAAAACCCACAAACAGCAGGACACCCCCCAGGAGGCAGTCCCGAGGCACGGGCGGGTTAGGTTTAGGGTTGGGGTTGGGGTTGGGGTTAGGGTAAGGGATTAGGGGAATGCACAGTCCGTCAAGGACTGCCAGGGTGGTGCCCAAACTGCGCGCAAGGTCCCGGGGGACCCCGACCAAAAACAACAGGCACACAACGACAACAACGCTAGAGACACTCACGATGGAAGCGGTAGCTGTAGTGCCCTGCGTGAAGATGGATGACCCCTCCAGATGACCTTTGTGGAGGGGTCGTTGTCGCTGGATGTCAGTGGAAGTGTTTATGAAGGTCAGCGTGGCCGTGTCCCGTCCACTGACGTGGGTTGACGGCTGTTGGAAGATGGCAATTGTGCTGACCCTCCGGATGACCTCTCACGTGCCTGGCGCACTTGAGCAGCAGGAAGGGGGTCCCCAAGCGGCGGTCTGAGGGTCTCCTCCATCGCAGGTTCGTCGTACCGTCAGTTGGCTCGCTTTGGTCCTCTGCACCTTGTCCCCGAGCTGCCTGCTTGGGCATTATGCAGTGGGTGGCTCTCTCTGGCTCTTCCTCACGCGGCCTCGAGGTCATGCTGGGGGGGGCCGGATTATCGGGTCGCAGGTTGCTGTGCTGACGGCGGACTCGTTGCGGTATTGTCGAGCCCAGACACACCGTGTAGCTGTCCATCCCTGTGCGCTCGGACGCGCCACAGGCGTGAGGAGGATGCTGATCCGGGGTCAGAGGTCACGTGACTCAAGCAGGATTTGCACCATCTTTTTGACCGCTCCAGCGGGCTGCGTGCCATCTTTTTGACTGCGAGCTGGATGTGTTGTGGACCTCAATGTTCATTAAAATTGTGTTAATCCTCACTGACATTCTTCTTTTTTGTGGTAAAATGGGGAGTGAACCTCTGCACTAATGTGGTTGCATAATGGATAGCAACATTGCTGCTAGTGGGCATGGTGAAGCCGAATTAGCCCAGTGACCTTTAGGGTCATTTAAAGTCAAATAGGGGCCAGCCATTTTGTGGTTGTCATGGCGACTCACCTACGGTGTCCAGGTGTCTCACCGAGGGGTCCGGGGCCTCCAGGCGCGTGCAGAGTCCAATATTCACGGCATGAGAGCATTTTGGAAGCAGCAAGAGGTTGTGCAGGTTCAAAAATATTGGTTATTGTGAACCAAAAGCAGCGAGCTACCGCTAATTAGCTGTGGAGCTAAGTAGGCCACAAGCCACAGCCAGGTCAAAATAGTGCTCAAAAATGGAAAAATAAAATAAATGAAGAAATAATAATTACCATCCAGATGAACAGGCAACGTTTCGACTTTATTCAGTCTTCATCAGGCCTAACATGGTACAAACATAATGAGAGGCAGCCAGGCCTCCCAGAGGCATGCATTCCAGCCGGGAGCTGAACTGCCTCTGCCAGCCTACACATGGTGACGTGCTCTTGCACACAAAATGGATGCCGATTTAAAGGGCCAGTGCAGATATTGTCAAAATCACCCGGTGACTGGTATAAAACAGAAATAATATATATACATAGCAAAATGACACTATATATATGTAAATAAAGACCATTATGGCAAAATTAAAGAAATAATAATAATGTTATAAATACCATAAATTATGCAGTATCCAATATGGACTTCAAAAACACATAATATGGCAATTTTTGAGAATTACATTGAATCTGTTCCCAATTCTCACCCAATATGTCCACACAAATATATTTTTTTATTATTGGATATTTGTTTTGCACCTGTGTGTTTCCGGCACGGAGTCCACCCGAGAAAACCCACAAACAGCAGGACACCCCCCAGGAGGCAGTCCCGAGGCACGGGCGGGTTAGGTTTAGGGTTGGGGTTGGGGTTGGGGTTAGGGTAAGGGATTAGGGGAATGCACAGTCCGTCAAGGACTGCCAGGGTGGTGCCCAAACTGCGCGCAAGGTCCCGGGGGACCCCGACCAAAAACAACAGGCACACAACGACAACAACGCTAGAGACACTCACGATGGAAGCGGTAGCTGTAGTGCCCTGCGTGAAGATGGATGACCCCTCCAGATGACCTTTGTGGAGGGGTCGTTGTCGCTGGATGTCAGTGGAAGTGTTTATGAAGGTCAGCGTGGCCGTGTCCCGTCCACTGACGTGGGTTGACGGCTGTTGGAAGATGGCAATTGTGCTGACCCTCCGGATGACCTCTCACGTGCCTGGCGCACTTGAGCAGCAGGAAGGGGGTCCCCAAGCGGCGGTCTGAGGGTCTCCTCCATCGCAGGTTCGTCGTACCGTCAGTTGGCTCGCTTTGGTCCTCTGCACCTTGTCCCCGAGCTGCCTGCTTGGGCATTATGCAGTGGGTGGCTCTCTCTGGCTCTTCCTCACGCGGCCTCGAGGTCATGCTGGGGGGGGCCGGATTATCGGGTCGCAGGTTGCTGTGCTGACGGCGGACTCGTTGCGGTATTGTCGAGCCCAGACACACCGTGTAGCTGTCCATCCCTGTGCGCTCGGACGCGCCACAGGCGTGAGGAGGATGCTGATCCGGGGTCAGAGGTCACGTGACTCAAGCAGGATTTGCACCATCTTTTTGACCGCTCCAGCGGGCTGCGTGCCATCTTTTTGACTGCGAGCTGGATGTGTTGTGGACCTCAATGTTCATTAAAATTGTGTTAATCCTCACTGACATTCTTCTTTTTTGTGGTAAAATGGGGAGTGAACCTCTGCACTAATGTGGTTGCATAATGGATAGCAACATTGCTGCTAGTGGGCATGGTGAAGCCGAATTAGCCCAGTGACCTTTAGGGTCATTTAAAGTCAAATAGGGGCCAGCCATTTTGTGGTTGTCATGGCGACTCACCTACGGTGTCCAGGTGTCTCACCGAGGGGTCCGGGGCCTCCAGGCGCGTGCAGAGTCCAATATTCACGGCATGAGAGCATTTTGGAAGCAGCAAGAGGTTGTGCAGGTTCAAAAATATTGGTTATTGTGAACCAAAAGCAGCGAGCTACCGCTAATTAGCTGTGGAGCTAAGTAGGCCACAAGCCACAGCCAGGTCAAAATAGTGCTCAAAAATGGAAAAATAAAATAAATGAAGAAATAATAATTACCATCCAGATGAACAGGCAACGTTTCGACTTTATTCAGTCTTCATCAGGCCTAACATGGTACAAACATAATGAGAGGCAGCCAGGCCTCCCAGAGGCATGCATTCCAGCCGGGAGCTGAACTGCCTCTGCCAGCCTACACATGGTGACGTGCTCTTGCACACAAAATGGATGCCGATTTAAAGGGCCAGTGCAGATATTGTCAAAATCACCCGGTGACTGGTATAAAACAGAAATAATATATATACATAGCAAAATGACACTATATATATGTAAATAAAGACCATTATGGCAAAATTAAAGAAATAATAATAATGTTATAAATACCATAAATTATGCAGTATCCAATATGGACTTCAAAAACACATAATATGGCAATTTTTGAGAATTACATTGAATCTGTTCCCAATTCTCACCCAATATGTCCACACAAATATATTTTTTTATTATTGGATATTTGTTTTGCACCTGTGTGTTTCCGGCACGGAGTCCACCCGAGAACACCCACAAACAGCAGGACACCCCCCAGGAGGCAGTCCCGAGGCACGGGCGGGTTAGGTTTAGGGTTGGGGTTGGGGTTGGGGTTAGGGTAAGGGATTAGGGGAATGCACAGTCCGTCAAGGACTGCCAGGGTGGTGCCCAAACTGCGCGCAAGGTCCCGGGGGACCCCGACCAAAAACAACAGGCACACAACGACAACAACGCTAGAGACACTCACGATGGAAGCGGTAGCTGTAGTGCCCTGCGTGAAGATGGATGACCCCTCCAGATGACCTTTGTGGAGGGGTCGTTGTCGCTGGATGTCAGTGGAAGTGTTTATGAAGGTCAGCGTGGCCGTGTCCCGTCCACTGACGTGGGTTGACGGCTGTTGGAAGATGGCAATTGTGCTGACCCTCCGGATGACCTCTCACGTGCCTGGCGCACTTGAGCAGCAGGAAGGGGGTCCCCAAGCGGCGGTCTGAGGGTCTCCTCCATCGCAGGTTCGTCGTACCGTCAGTTGGCTCGCTTTGGTCCTCTGCACCTTGTCCCCGAGCTGCCTGCTTGGGCATTATGCAGTGGGTGGCTCTCTCTGGCTCTTCCTCACGCGGCCTCGAGGTCATGCTGGGGGGGGCCGGATTATCGGGTCGCAGGTTGCTGTGCTGACGGCGGACTCGTTGCGGTATTGTCGAGCCCAGACACACCGTGTAGCTGTCCATCCCTGTGCGCTCGGACGCGCCACAGGCGTGAGGAGGATGCTGATCCGGGGTCAGAGGTCACGTGACTCAAGCAGGATTTGCACCATCTTTTTGACCGCTCCAGCGGGCTGCGTGCCATCTTTTTGACTGCGAGCTGGATGTGTTGTGGACCTCAATGTTCATTAAAATTGTGTTAATCCTCACTGACATTCTTCTTTTTTGTGGTAAAATGGGGAGTGAACCTCTGCACTAATGTGGTTGCATAATGGATAGCAACATTGCTGCTAGTGGGCATGGTGAAGCCGAATTAGCCCAGTGACCTTTAGGGTCATTTAAAGTCAAATAGGGGCCAGCCATTTTGTGGTTGTCATGGCGACTCACCTACGGTGTCCAGGTGTCTCACCGAGGGGTCCGGGGCCTCCAGGCGCGTGCAGAGTCCAATATTCACGGCATGAGAGCATTTTGGAAGCAGCAAGAGGTTGTGCAGGTTCAAAAATATTGGTTATTGTGAACCAAAAGCAGCGAGCTACCGCTAATTAGCTGTGGAGCTAAGTAGGCCACAAGCCACAGCCAGGTCAAAATAGTGCTCAAAAATGGAAAAATAAAATAAATGAAGAAATAATAATTACCATCCAGATGAACAGGCAACGTTTCGACTTTATTCAGTCTTCATCAGGCCTAACATGGTACAAACATAATGAGAGGCAGCCAGGCCTCCCAGAGGCATGCATTCCAGCCGGGAGCTGAACTGCCTCTGCCAGCCTACACATGGTGACGTGCTCTTGCACACAAAATGGATGCCGATTTAAAGGGCCAGTGCAGATATTGTCAAAATCACCCGGTGACTGGTATAAAACAGAAATAATATATATACATAGCAAAATGACACTATATATATGTAAATAAAGACCATTATGGCAAAATTAAAGAAATAATAATAATGTTATAAATACCATAAATTATGCAGTATCCAATATGGACTTCAAAAACACATAATATGGCAATTTTTGAGAATTACATTGAATCTGTTCCCAATTCTCACCCAATATGTCCACACAAATATATTTTTTTATTATTGGATATTTGTTTTGCACCTGTGTGTTTCCGGCACGGAGTCCACCCGAGAAAACCCACAAACAGCAGGACACCCCCCAGGAGGCAGTCCCGAGGCACGGGCGGGTTAGGTTTAGGGTTGGGGTTGGGGTTGGGGTTAGGGTAAGGGATTAGGGGAATGCACAGTCCGTCAAGGACTGCCAGGGTGGTGCCCAAACTGCGCGCAAGGTCCCGGGGGACCCCGACCAAAAACAACAGGCACACAACGACAACAACGCTAGAGACACTCACGATGGAAGCGGTAGCTGTAGTGCCCTGCGTGAAGATGGATGACCCCTCCAGATGACCTTTGTGGAGGGGTCGTTGTCGCTGGATGTCAGTGGAAGTGTTTATGAAGGTCAGCGTGGCCGTGTCCCGTCCACTGACGTGGGTTGACGGCTGTTGGAAGATGGCAATTGTGCTGACCCTCCGGATGACCTCTCACGTGCCTGGCGCACTTGAGCAGCAGGAAGGGGGTCCCCAAGCGGCGGTCTGAGGGTCTCCTCCATCGCAGGTTCGTCGTACCGTCAGTTGGCTCGCTTTGGTCCTCTGCACCTTGTCCCCGAGCTGCCTGCTTGGGCATTATGCAGTGGGTGGCTCTCTCTGGCTCTTCCTCACGCGGCCTCGAGGTCATGCTGGGGGGGGCCGGATTATCGGGTCGCAGGTTGCTGTGCTGACGGCGGACTCGTTGCGGTATTGTCGAGCCCAGACACACCGTGTAGCTGTCCATCCCTGTGCGCTCGGACGCGCCACAGGCGTGAGGAGGATGCTGATCCGGGGTCAGAGGTCACGTGACTCAAGCAGGATTTGCACCATCTTTTTGACCGCTCCAGCGGGCTGCGTGCCATCTTTTTGACTGCGAGCTGGATGTGTTGTGGACCTCAATGTTCATTAAAATTGTGTTAATCCTCACTGACATTCTTCTTTTTTGTGGTAAAATGGGGAGTGAACCTCTGCACTAATGTGGTTGCATAATGGATAGCAACATTGCTGCTAGTGGGCATGGTGAAGCCGAATTAGCCCAGTGACCTTTAGGGTCATTTAAAGTCAAATAGGGGCCAGCCATTTTGTGGTTGTCATGGCGACTCACCTACGGTGTCCAGGTGTCTCACCGAGGGGTCCGGGGCCTCCAGGCGCGTGCAGAGTCCAATATTCACGGCATGAGAGCATTTTGGAAGCAGCAAGAGGTTGTGCAGGTTCAAAAATATTGGTTATTGTGAACCAAAAGCAGCGAGCTACCGCTAATTAGCTGTGGAGCTAAGTAGGCCACAAGCCACAGCCAGGTCAAAATAGTGCTCAAAAATGGAAAAATAAAATAAATGAAGAAATAATAATTACCATCCAGATGAACAGGCAACGTTTCGACTTTATTCAGTCTTCATCAGGCCTAACATGGTACAAACATAATGAGAGGCAGCCAGGCCTCCCAGAGGCATGCATTCCAGCCGGGAGCTGAACTGCCTCTGCCAGCCTACACATGGTGACGTGCTCTTGCACACAAAATGGATGCCGATTTAAAGGGCCAGTGCAGATATTGTCAAAATCACCCGGTGACTGGTATAAAACAGAAATAATATATATACATAGCAAAATGACACTATATATATGTAAATAAAGACCATTATGGCAAAATTAAAGAAATAATAATAATGTTATAAATACCATAAATTATGCAGTATCCAATATGGACTTCAAAAACACATAATATGGCAATTTTTGAGAATTACATTGAATCTGTTCCCAATTCTCACCCAATATGTCCACACAAATATATTTTTTTATTATTGGATATTTGTTTTGCACCTGTGTGTTTCCGGCACGGAGTCCACCCGAGAAAACCCACAAACAGCAGGACACCCCCCAGGAGGCAGTCCCGAGGCACGGGCGGGTTAGGTTTAGGGTTGGGGTTGGGGTTGGGGTTAGGGTAAGGGATTAGGGGAATGCACAGTCCGTCAAGGACTGCCAGGGTGGTGCCCAAACTGCGCGCAAGGTCCCGGGGGACCCCGACCAAAAACAACAGGCACACAACGACAACAACGCTAGAGACACTCACGATGGAAGCGGTAGCTGTAGTGCCCTGCGTGAAGATGGATGACCCCTCCAGATGACCTTTGTGGAGGGGTCGTTGTCGCTGGATGTCAGTGGAAGTGTTTATGAAGGTCAGCGTGGCCGTGTCCCGTCCACTGACGTGGGTTGACGGCTGTTGGAAGATGGCAATTGTGCTGACCCTCCGGATGACCTCTCACGTGCCTGGCGCACTTGAGCAGCAGGAAGGGGGTCCCCAAGCGGCGGTCTGAGGGTCTCCTCCATCGCAGGTTCGTCGTACCGTCAGTTGGCTCGCTTTGGTCCTCTGCACCTTGTCCCCGAGCTGCCTGCTTGGGCATTATGCAGTGGGTGGCTCTCTCTGGCTCTTCCTCACGCGGCCTCGAGGTCATGCTGGGGGGGGCCGGATTATCGGGTCGCAGGTTGCTGTGCTGACGGCGGACTCGTTGCGGTATTGTCGAGCCCAGACACACCGTGTAGCTGTCCATCCCTGTGCGCTCGGACGCGCCACAGGCGTGAGGAGGATGCTGATCCGGGGTCAGAGGTCACGTGACTCAAGCAGGATTTGCACCATCTTTTTGACCGCTCCAGCGGGCTGCGTGCCATCTTTTTGACTGCGAGCTGGATGTGTTGTGGACCTCAATGTTCATTAAAATTGTGTTAATCCTCACTGACATTCTTCTTTTTTGTGGTAAAATGGGGAGTGAACCTCTGCACTAATGTGGTTGCATAATGGATAGCAACATTGCTGCTAGTGGGCATGGTGAAGCCGAATTAGCCCAGTGACCTTTAGGGTCATTTAAAGTCAAATAGGGGCCAGCCATTTTGTGGTTGTCATGGCGACTCACCTACGGTGTCCAGGTGTCTCACCGAGGGGTCCGGGGCCTCCAGGCGCGTGCAGAGTCCAATATTCACGGCATGAGAGCATTTTGGAAGCAGCAAGAGGTTGTGCAGGTTCAAAAATATTGGTTATTGTGAACCAAAAGCAGCGAGCTACCGCTAATTAGCTGTGGAGCTAAGTAGGCCACAAGCCACAGCCAGGTCAAAATAGTGCTCAAAAATGGAAAAATAAAATAAATGAAGAAATAATAATTACCATCCAGATGAACAGGCAACGTTTCGACTTTATTCAGTCTTCATCAGGCCTAACATGGTACAAACATAATGAGAGGCAGCCAGGCCTCCCAGAGGCATGCATTCCAGCCGGGAGCTGAACTGCCTCTGCCAGCCTACACATGGTGACGTGCTCTTGCACACAAAATGGATGCCGATTTAAAGGGCCAGTGCAGATATTGTCAAAATCACCCGGTGACTGGTATAAAACAGAAATAATATATATACATAGCAAAATGACACTATATATATGTAAATAAAGACCATTATGGCAAAATTAAAGAAATAATAATAATGTTATAAATACCATAAATTATGCAGTATCCAATATGGACTTCAAAAACACATAATATGGCAATTTTTTGAGAATTACATTGAATCTGTTCCCAATTTCACCAATATGTCCACACAATATATTTTTTTTTTATTGGATATTTGTTTTTGCACCTGTGTGTTTCCGGCACGGAGTCCACCCGAGAAAACCCACAAACAGCAGGACACCCCCCAGGAGGCAGTCCCGAGGCACGGGCGGGTTAGGTTTAGGGTTGGGGTTGGGGTTGGGGTTAGGGTAAGGGATTAGGGGAATGCACAGTCGTCAAGGACTGCCAGGGTGGTGCCCAAACTGCGCGCAAGGTCCCGGGGGACCCCGACCAAAACAACAGGCACACAACGACAACAACGCTAGAGACACTCACGATGGAAGCGGTAGCTGTAGTGCCCTGCGTGAAGATGGATGACCCCTCCAGATGACCTTTGTGGAGGGGTCGTTGTCGCTGGATGTCAGTGGAAGTGTTTATGAAGGTCAGCGTGGCCGTGTCCCGTCCACTGACGTGGGTTGACGGCTGTTGGAAGATGGCAATTGTGCTGACCCTCCGGATGACCTCTCACGTGCCTGGCGCACTTGAGCAGCAGGAAGGGGGTCCCCAAGCGGCGGTCTGAGGGTCTCCTCCATCGCAGGTTCGTCGTACCGTCAGTTGGCTCGCTTTGGTCCTCTGCACCTTGTCCCCGAGCTGCCTGCTTGGGCATTATGCAGTGGGTGGCTCTCTCTGGCTCTTCCTCACGCGGCCTCAGAGGTCATGCTGGGGGGGGCCGGATTATCGGGTCGCAGGTTGCTGTGCTGACGGCGGACTCGTTGCGGTATTGTCGAGCCAGACACACCGTGTAGCTGTCCATCCCTGTGCGCTCGGACGCGCCACAGGCGTGAGGAGGATGCTGATCCGGGGTCAGAGGTCACGTGACTCAAGCAGGATTTGCACCATCTTTTTGACCGCTCCAGCGGGCTGCGTGCCATCTTTTTGACTGCGAGCTGGATGTGTTGTGGACCTCAATGTTCATTAAAATTGTGTAATCCTCACTGACATTCTTCTTTTTTGTGGTAAAATGGGGGAGTGAACCTCTGCACTAATGTGGTTGCATAATGGATAGCAACATTGCTGCTAGTGGGCATGGTGAAGCCGAATTAGCCCAGTGACCTTTAGGGTCATTTAAAGTCAAATAGGGGCCAGCCATTTTGTGGTTGTCATGGCGACTCACCTACGGTGTCCAGGTGTCTCACCGAGGGGTCCGGGGCCTCCTAGGCGCGTGCAGAGTCCAATATTCACGGCATGAGAGCATTTTGGAAGCAGCAAGAGGTTGTGCAGGTTCAAAAATATTGGTTATTGTGAACCAAAAGCAGCGAGCTACCGCTAATTAGCTGTGGAGCTAAGTAGGCCACAAGCCACAGCCAGGTCAAAATAGTGCTCAAAAATGGAAAAATAAAATAAATGAAGAAATAATAATTACCATCCAGATGAACAGGCAACGTTTCGACTTTATTCAGTCTTCATCAGGCCTAACATGGTACAAACATAATGAGAGGCAGCCAGGCCTCCCAGAGGCAAGCATTCCAGCCGGGAGCTGAACTGCCTCTGCCAGCCTACACATGGTGACGTGCTCTTGCACACAAAATGGATGCCGATTTAAAGGGCCAGTGCAGATATTGTCAAAAATCACCCGGTGACTGGTATAAAACAGAAATAATATATATACATAGCAAAATGACACTATATATATGTAAATAAAGACCATTATGGCAAAATTAAAGAAATAATAATAATGTTATAAATACCATAAATTATGCAGTATCCAATATGGACTTCAAAAACACATAATATGGCAATTTTTGAGAATTACATTGAATCTGTTCCCAATTCTCACCCAATATGTCCACACAAATATATTTTTTTTATTATTGGATATTTGTTTTGCACCTGTGTGTTTCCGGCACGGAGTCCACCCGAGAAAACCCACAAACAGCAGGACACCCCCCAGGAGGCAGTCCCGAGGCACGGGCGGGTTAGGTTTAGGGTTGGGGTTGGGGTTGGGGTTAGGGTAAGGGATTAGGGGAATGCACAGTCCGTCAAGGACTCCAGGGTGGTGCCCAAACTGCGCGCAAGGTCCCGGGGGACCCCGACCAAAAACAACAGGCACACAACGACAACAACGCTAGAGACACTCACGATGGAAGCGGTAGCTGTAGTGCCCTGCGTGAAGATGGATGACCCCTCCAGATGACCTTTGTGGAGGGGTCGTTGTCGCTGGATGTCAGTGGAAGTGTTTATGAAGGTCAGCGTGGCCGTGTCCCGTCCACTGACGTGGG